>NC_134806.1:4346259-4351259 GCF_046742065.1 Oratosquilla oratoria | reverse complement strand
GGAAGGAAGGAAGAGGATGGAAGGAAGTTGAATGAAGGAAAGAAGGAAGGAAGAGGAAGGAAGGAAGGAAAGAAGTAAGGAAGGAGGGAAGAAAAAAAGAAGGAAGAGGAAGGAATGAATGAAAAAAGAAAGGAGGGAAGGAAAGAAGGAAGGAAGAAAGAAGGAAGGAAGAGGAAGGAAGGAAAGAGGGAAGGAAGGAGGGAAGGAAGGAAAAGGAAGGAAGGAAGGAAGAGGAAGGAAGGAAGGAAGAGGATGGAAGGAAGAGGAATGAAGGAAAGAAGGAAGGAAGAGGAAGGAAGGAAAGAGGGAAGGAAGAGGAAGGAAGGAAGGAAGAGGAAGGAAGGAAGGAAGAAAGAAGGAAGGAAGAGGAAGGAAGGAAAGAGGGAAGGAAGGAGGGAAGGAAGGAAGAGGAAGGAAGGAAGGAAGAGGAAGGAAGGAAGGAAGAGGAAGGAAGGAAGAAATAAGGAAGGAAGAGGAAGGAAGGAAGGAGGGAAGGAAGGAAGGAAGAGGAAGGAAGAGGAAGGAAGAGGAATGAAGGAAAGAAGGAAGGAAGAGGAAAGAAGGAAAGAGGGAAGGAAGAGGAAGGAAGGAAGAGAAAGGAAGAAAGAGGAAGGAAGGAAGAAAGAAGGAAGGAGAGGAAGGAAGGAAAGAGGGAAGGAAGGAGGGAGGGAAGGAAGGAAGAGGAAGGAAGGAAGGAAGAGGAAGGAAGGAAGGAAGAGGAAGGAAGGAAGAGGAAGGAAGAGGAATGAAGGAAAGAAGGAAGGAAGAGGAAGGAAGGAAAGAGGGAAGGAAGAGGAAGGAAGGAAGGAAGAGGAAGGAAGGAAGAGGAAGGAAGGAAGAAAGAAGGAAGGAAGAGGAAGGAAGGAAAGAGGGAAGGAAGGAGGGAAGGAAGGAAGGAAGGAAGAGGAAGGAAGGAAGAGGAAGGAAGAGGAATGAAGAGGAATGAAGGAAAGAAGGAAGGAAGAGGAAGGAAGGAAAGAGGGAAGGAAGAGGAAGGAAGGAAGGAAGAGGAAGGAAGGAAGAGGAAGGAAGGAAGAGGAAGGAAGGAAGAAGAAGAGGAAGAGGAAGGAAAGAAGAGGAAAGAAGGAAAGAAGAGGAAGAAAGGAAAGAAGAGGAAAGAAGGAAAGAAGGAAAGAAGGAAAGAAGGAAAGAAGGAAAGTGGCGTGCATTGGGGAGTGTTCCCTCACCTGTCGACGCCGATGGCGACGAGGGTGTAGACGCTGCAGCTGACCGAAACGTGCTGCATGAAGGCCACGATGCGACAGAACTCTGGCGCGAAGATCCACCGGTGGAACATGAAGCTGTGGAGAAGGGAGACAAGACAAATGTTGACACAATTGTCATCTTCATGACGGTGATGATGGTGCTGGTGCTCATGGTAATGGTGGCTGGGTGTGATGGTGATGCAGCTTTGGTGGTTGTAGTGATGACAGGGGCGACAGTGGGATGATGATGATAACTTTCATTGTAATGATGGCGATGGTAACAATCAATTAAATCGAATATATGTTTGAAAAATAATGATGAAGTCGAGTCACCATGCGTAATAATGCGGTCAAAACCAAAACAACGTAACTTCACAAAAATGACCTAGTTTTGGGTCACTTGTTTCGATAACTTGTTCTGGTCGACAACCCCCAAGTTGATAAAGGAAGACCGGCGTAAACTTCAACAATAACAACACTGTTCAAAGGAGCCTCACAAACACCTTTGTATCTTGCTGGAAATGTTTCATATTCTTCGCAGTGTACAATCAGCTTTAAATGGTCAAATTGCTAAAGAGTCCTAACAATTAAGGCAGAAAAACAGAAAAAGAAACGAATCAAATATAATACTAAAAAAAAAAAAAGAAAAAAAAATCAACACTTTAAATCGTAAAGCTAGCTGACGTGGTGCTAAAGCAACAACATAGAAGAAGGAAAATTGTTTGATTGCAGTTAGATCAGAGCTAACCAAAATATTAATGCTAGCCAAAACCTAAGATTATATAATAGTCTAGACTGAATTGGACATTTGGACCCCCTGTAGATTAAACTGGATATTTGGTCCCTCCGTAGACTAAGCTGGGCATTTGGACCCCAGTAGACTAAGCTGGACATTTAGATCCCCCGTAGACTAAAGTGGACAGTTGGACCCCCGACCCCCCGTAGACTAAAGTGGACATTTGGACCCCCGTAGACTAAAGTGGACATTTGGACCCCCGTAGACTAAAGTGGACATTTGGACCCCCGTGGACTAAGCTGGACATTTGGACCCCCGTGGACTAAGCTGGACATTTGGACCCCAGTAGACTAAGCTGGACATTTGGCCTCCGCCGCGTGTGTACGAGAGGTTCCCTCTGTTTTCTTTTTTGTAACTCTGTCATGGTCTGGTGACTGGGATATATATGTATTCTATTTGTTGCACTTTTTCTTTGTACTTTTGCGCTCAGAATGTAATATATGAAAACGTTCTGCTTCGCATAACTTTCCAGGTGGTTCACCTTACATGTGTATATACATACATAGATATAGACAGACAATACGTACATACATACATACATGTATACAATGTTCGAAAAGAGCTGGAGTTTGGGAACCATACTGGAAAGAATGAGACACCAGACTCAGAAACACTTGGTAAATTCACGACGTTTCTTACCCTGGGGATATAATGGGCCAGTAGGGATCGATCTCAGTCTCTGGCCTGTTCTTAGATCAACGAAACAGGCAGTCTAGCGTTATGCAAGAACAATTTTATATATTCATATTTTACGTGTGTCGCCCCGGAACGCTGGGCTTACATATTTCATCCTAATTATCTAAAGGCCCAGGTTCCATTCTAAATGAGTATTGGTGACCGGCTACTAAGTTCCTCTTGACGTAAGCTCTTTACCTCCTCGTAACTCTACATTACATCACCACTGACAAGAGAAAAAAAACTTCCAAGGATTTATTTTTTTTTTCCAACACAAGAGAACCTTCTCACTCCACACAAGGATCCAATTTGTACTGCTAACGAGGTGGGCCGGAGCAGCAACAAGTAACGAGGGCGAGGCCGTCACAGCTTAACTTGATTTGGACAGATGACAGACTTTGTGTGTTTTTGTTCCAACGACTTTCAACACCTGAGAAGCGGCATCACGAAAAGGCAGGGTCTCCTCCGTTGTTGAGACCTCGCTTCGTCTCTTGTCCGCTGCCCCTCAGCCGAATGGAATCGTCGTACATTAGACGGACAAAATCTATGTTAAATTCAACCACGTTGTAAGCATTATGTATGCCCTATTTTTTCGCTTTATTCTTTAAACTTCTTCAGCCCAGTGGCATCCTTTCACTAAACACTTTGCACTATTTATTCCTCGGCCAAATTAAATACATACATACATATACCAAAGGCTTTTCCCCCTTTACATGAGGGGTAACCAAAAAGAAAAAAGCATAGAAACCACTCCCACCCATTCCATCCCCTACATATTCCATTCCCCTCCACCCTCCTCCCTCCCTCTCATCTTAGCACCTCCTGGATGACGGGTCATCCCTGCATCCTGTCCACTGCCCTGGGTCAGAAGCAGTGTCGCAAGACACAGCACATCAACAGCAAATTAAATAATTATTCAAAATGTTTCGATTACTTGACTTCTTTATGAGACTAGTCTTTTCTTATCAGCGTTCATTACCGGTTGTGACTTTTCTCCCCCGATTGGTCCAGCCATCAAGTTTTTTTTTTTTATATCCTGAAGGAGAACTGCAGAGCAATCATCATTAAATATCTAAGTTATATCCAATTAAGGCAGAAAAATAGTTTGCCTTTCAGTTCCTCCAAAACTAAGTTTCCTTCTCTTTCCAGTCGAGAGCCACTACCTAGCTTCTCTTCCTCAGCTTTCCCATTCTGTTAGTTGTACGTTCTTGGTCTTTCTTTTATTAACAAACTCTACTAAACATACTTTCATCTGTTGTTGCTAAAGGAGCTTCATTGAAGCTGAGTGGTCGTTCTCTGTCACTTAGGTTATTCTTAACTTCATCTCAGTGAATGATCATTGTAACCGCTGTGGGCTACGGTGAGAAGAAAAGAGTGTTAGCAGGTAGTTCGTCGTTTATTAGCTGGTCACAACTGAACTGATTTTACATGCGGCCAGAGGCCGATATATATACCGCTTGGGTAGTCACCCGTGGTGCGTAATCATGTAATTGCACTGGGTCAGGTTAGGTCGGGTCAAGCAGGGTCGCACTGACATAGGCAGGTATGCGTGGCTAGCGCGTCAGGTCTAGTCGTGTGGGCGAAACAATGTGCGCTCCCCGCCATATGGTTGTCGTGCTTTGTACACCATATACTGGGGACTTATTCGCCTCTGTATGGAGTAAGTATCTCATGTTTGGTTTGACTTGCCTCACTCGGCGGAATTCAAGGCTTTCTGACTTGCCAATAGCTCTCCTCGATCATTCTTTCTGCCACAAAATCACATTTAATCCTTTCCTAACATTTTTCCACGGTCACTCTTCCAGGCCTGAGTTGATTACACTACTTGTGACCTAGTATATTTTGAGTCACAATTACTTAACAAAAGTTCAAATTACAAATACGAGGAGGGAGGGTCGCCCTATATAGTAAATAAAGCGGCCCTGCTGTGGATGCACTGTGTCTTGCTGCATTGCTTCTTACACAGGCATGGGGCAGGAGACAGGGATGACCCTTCATCCACGAGGAGCTAAAATGAGAGGAAAATAGTGGATGGTGGATGGGAGTGGAATGGATGGTGCGTGGTTTCTCTGGCTCCCTTCCATATAAAGTGGAAGACGACCTTGGCATCAGACAGATAGATAGATAAATATGATTATAATCACACGACCCAGTGTATTCTTTATTTTATGAATATGTTTTGAGGAGGTGAGGAGTGGGGGGGGGGTCGTCACGTGCTTAAGCAGTGGGGATAACCTAGGTCCAGATGTCGGAACCTCTTGTGGAGGAGCTGTGCCTCGCTGCATTGGTTTTTATATAAGAAGCGTGGTGGGGACCATGTCGAC
>NC_134806.1:4311259-4331259 GCF_046742065.1 Oratosquilla oratoria | reverse complement strand
TACATACATAATATACATACATACATACATGCATGCATACCTACATATGCAATCATTCATACAGACCATACAAGTGTTTTGCCATACGGTGAGCATGTAATCATCCCAGGTGTTTTAAACGATGAACAAGACCAACAAGGAACAGAGTACACAAAAGGGGCACATATACTCGTAATATGGGCGTACTGGTCCTCGGTTTTTGTGTGCCAAAGGACATTAGTGCCGCTATTAATCTTTATGATCATCAGGGAGGCCATAAACTTCCGTGGTCCAGGTAGAAGGGTGTACTACTAGGAGACAATGACAAGTCCAAGATGGGTCTGATGTTAATGCATAACAAGAATATTTTCAGAAATTTGGAAAGTCTTCCATTAGTGAGTGAGTGAGTGAGAGAGAGAGAGAGAGAGAGAGAGAGAGAGAGAGAGAGAGAGAGAGAGAGAGAGAGAGAGAGAGAGAGAGAGAGAGAGAGAGAGAGAGAGAGAGAGAGAGAGAGAGAAAGGGAGAAAGAGAGAGAGGGATAGATAGATAGATAGAGTTAAAGAGGGCTGGGATGTTTCCCATTTGACCATTACAGGACTTGGAGAGGCAATTCAGCAGAACGCATCTTATGGTAATAAGAAAAATCAAACATCCTGTTGATCGAAAAGAAAGAAAACGAACAAATTCCGAAAATGGACGAGAAGAAGATTGATTGATGGGCAGGAATACGTTGAAACTAAAAGGGAAAAAAAAAAAAAACAAAAAAAAAAAACATAACAATCGTGGGGGAGAACAGAAGGAACTGTAGAACAAATTTATCTGATAACAAAAAACTGATTTAAAATTCAATTGAGCGTTAACAAAGAGAGAGAGAAAACAAAGGTAATTAATCACACAAGACTTTATGTTCCTTTCCTCCATTAATCTATTCCTAGTCTCAACCAGCTGTTCTCCTATCTCCAAATTCTATCTGAGGCTGAAACCAACTCGCTTCCTTTTCTTCGGAGGAGAAAAACAAGAGAAAACGTAGGAGAGTGCTAATTGCATCGTCCACCAACAGGACAATATGATATTTGTGGTCTAAAGACTCTGGCGTTTCTTGTCAGGGTACCGGATAGCCTTGCATGAATATGGAAGTTCGTGGCGTTTCCAATTCAGTCGCATTTGGAATATTCCCCCCTTTCTTTTATTAGGTCGTGGATTTTTTATGCATTTTAAAAGGGGGCGAGCGATATGACATCTATAGAGGTTCTAAAAATCTGCATAAAAATATGTTCTCGAGTTTGTTTGAAACAAAATTGCAGAAAGAGTGCTGTTTGGGAAAGGGGGCATGGCTAAGAAGGAGGAATAGGATGAGGAAACGAGGAAGAGGAGGAGGAAGAGGAGGAGGAAGAGGAGGAGGAAGAGGAGGGGGAGAGGAGGGGAGGGTAGGAGTAGCAGGACGGGGAGAAGTATGGAGAGGAGGAAGAAGAGGATGGGAAGGAGGTTGAGGAGGAAAAGAGGGAGAAGGAGGAGAAAGAGGGAGAAGAAGAGGAGGAGGAGGAGGAGGAAATGAAAGAGGAGAAGAAGGAAAAGGGAGAAGGAAGAGGAAAATAGGGAAACGGTGAAGGAGATGGAGGTGAGAGAAGATGAGGAGGAAAAGGAGGAGGAGGAGGGAGAAGAAGAAGAAGATGAGGAGAAGGAGCAGGAGGAAAAGGAAGAGAAAGAGGAGGAGGAGCAGGAGGGAAAGGAAGAGGAGGAGGAGGAGGAGGAGGAGAAGGAGGAAGAAAAAGAGAAAAAAGACGAGAAGGAGGAGGAAGAATAAGAAGAAGATGAGGAGAAGGAGCAGGAGGAAAAGGAAGAGAAGGAGGAGAAGGAGTAGGAGGAAAAAGAAGAGAAGAAGGAGGAGGAGGAAGAAAAGGAGAAAAAAGACAAGGAGAAGGTGGAGGAAAAGAAAAAGAAGAAGAAAAAGGTGGAAAAGGAAAAGGAGACGGAGAAGGAAGAAGGAAAAGAGAAAACAGATAATTAGAAGAAGGAAGAAGGGAAAGAGGAAGAAGAGGAGGAAGAAAAAGAGAAGAAGGAGGAAAAGGAGGATGAGGAGGAGAAGAAAAACGAGGAGGAGGAGGGTGAGAGGGAGGAAGAGGAGGGGAATGGGGATAAAGAGGGAGTGGAAGAAGAAGAAGAAGAAGAGGAGACAGCAAGAAGATTAGAACGGACAGTAGGCTTCCCTGGATAAATGACACCTGACACCTTATCTGTACCTGCCCGATCCCTCAGTCCTTCTTTCGTCGACTCCTCCTACTCGGAAGCTTCGTGACTACCGCAGAAGCTTCCGTCCAAAAAATCAGACACATGAGAAAGAAGCGAGACAAAGCAAAGGTTGTCAAACTATTACGAGAGACAAAGGTTCTATGGTAGAAGGGACCGAAGCTATATGAGTTGGCACTAAGGCTATACGAGAAGATAAACGAAGTTAAACGAAAAGGTGTAGTTATGAAAGGAGACAATACTGTGTTAGGATGTGTGGTGACGAAGCAAGGATACATGGTAATGTGGACTCTCAAAATGAAGACGAAATTCGCCAAGAAGGCCAAGCTATGCCAGGACGGCGCCAGGCTAGGTAAAGACGGAAGGTTTTACAAGAGATCAATACCACGCTATTTTTTCTATTTTTTTTTTCTTCAATTGCGAGTCTCTAAAATTCTTCTCTTCCTGATAATCTTCCGCCTGTGCATGTCTGGGATTCAGGAAAAAAGAAAGAAAAATAAATAAATAAAAATAAGACATTTTCTATTCCCCGGAACTTGGATACAAATTAGTGTATTCATCGAGCCATTTTTGTTTTTGACATTCATTCTACTCGTTAATATTTTTTCTTTTTCCTTCCTTATCGCTCTTTAAAATAAGTAGAAAAATATACGAAAATGATAGAAGTACAAATAGGAATAAACTGTAATAAAACGGAGTAAAAATAGGAAACGGGTTTAGCTTTGTAAGGAGTGAATGGAGGCTTCGAGAGTTCCTTTTGACATCTTGGTGGGCGTGTGGTTGGAAACGAGGAGGGCAGAGGCAGAGGCAGAAAAGGAGAGGGAGAGGGAGAGGGAAAGGAGGAGGGAAAGGGAGAGAGAGAGAGAGAGAGAGAGAGAGAGAGAGAGAGAGAGAGAGAGAGAGAGAGAGAGAGAGAGAGAGAGAGAGAGAGAGAGAGAGAGAGAGAGAGAGAGAAGGAAACGGAGAGGGAGAGGGAGAAGGAAAGGGAGAGAGAGGAGAGGCAGAGGAAGAAGTAAAGGGAGAATGAGAAGAAGAGGGAGGGGGAGAGGAAGAGGGAGAAGGAAAGGGAGGGGGAGAGACAGGGGAGGGAGAGGAAGAAGGAAAGAGTGAAGGAGAGGGAGAGGAAGAAGGAAAGGGAGAGAGAGGAGGGAAGGGAGAGGGAGAAGGAGAGAGATGAGAGAGAGAGGAAGAAGGAAAGGGAGAGGAAGAGGGAGAAGGAAAGGGAGAGGGAGAGAGAGGAGAGGGAGAGGAAGAAGGAAAGAGTGAAGGAGAGGGAGAGGAAGAAGGAAAGGGAGAAGGGGAGGGAGAGGGAGGATGAAAGGGAGAGGGAGAAGGAGAGAGATGAGAGGGAGAGGAAGAAGGAAAGGGAGAAGGAGAGGGAAAGGGAGAAGGAGAGGGAAAGGGAGAAGGAGAGGGAAAGGGAGAGGTAGTGGAAAATGCAATATACCTTTTGAAGAGGAATTATACGAAGAACAAAATTCAAGGTCAGGAAAAAGCAAAATTGAGACGAGATGAAGGCCGTAAGAGGGGAAACGGATGGGTCAGAACTGAGGGGAAAGAGGGAAGACAGTGAGGGAAAGGGACGGGATCAAAGAGATGGGAGATGGTAGGACAGAACGTACATTTCTTTTAACCGAGTTTCCAAATGAATATTCTACAAGGTTTTCAGTTTTCTTACATATGAATTTCAAACCAGAAATCGGGTGACTCTTTCCCATTGTCGAAGAATTCTAGAGTCTTCAGATTCTGGTCACAACTTTGAAAAAACGTAACAGCATTAACGGTAAGTCATTAAAGCCTTTATGAATTTGATTCCAGTGAGGATCAGAGGGTTTTGTTCAGATGAAAAGTTGTCAACGGAATGAAAATGTTCAGACTTTCTTGATTAATCCTTGAAGACATGGACGCCCTCTTTTATCTGTTTCATTCAGACTATCGACCGCTTCGCGCTAAACGGTCGGTAGCGGAAACGACTGACGATCAACGGAGCAAGTGTGTTACTGAGTGGACGCACGCGACGGGAAGCGTGCCAGAGGGAGACTAGACAAAAGGTGGAGAGATGAGATAGAGAATTTTGCAGGAGTGGTGTGGCAGAGGTTGGCGTAGTCGTGGGAGTCATGAAATGGTATGAAAAAGGCCTGATTGATTGACTGATTGATTGATTGATTGGGCAACCGTTGATTGCTCTTTAGATGTTGTCACTCTATTTAAAAGGGTTACGACTTTCTTGACTGACTTCTCAGATACCGTGATGTTATGTACTGTTTGTTTTCTGACACACAGTGATGAAAACCTTTGGTGCCAAGAGATGGGCACTGCACAAATGTAAAAACAAAATAAAATAAGATAAGATAAGATAAAAAAACAAATTAGCAAAATCTTTCATCCAATCCTCTTGTTCTTAAATATTCCTAAGCACGGCTGGGTTTTATTCGAATCATGGTCTCTCTTTGTTCTTCGTTCTGTGTGACGAATAATCTCCTAATTCAATAAGCTAGATAATGATAAAGAAGGTCGCTGTAGTACATTTTGAAACGGAAATAACAAATAATGAGAATACCGCCCCAACACTAAGACAATTTTGACTTTGCTTAGTCTAAAATATTTTGTTGAAGCTTGTACACTTTGCGTTTACTGGCCACGGTAACGAGGTGGGAGGGGGAAGAGGAGGGGAGAGGGGGAGGGGAGAGGGGGAGGGGAGAGGGGGAGGGGAGAGGGGGAGAGGGAGGGGAGAAGGGGAGAGGGAGGGGGAAGAGGAGGGGAGAAGGGGAGAGGGAGGGGAGGAGGAAGGTGGGGGATCTACCGCTGCCGGAGACCTTCATTAAAAGTACGTTTCGTTTGTTTAATCTTTTTTCAAGTACAAAGACGTAGAGTTCGACCTCTAAGCTACTTATACTCGTTCATCCCGGAATGAATAAAGAAATGACACGAGTAGAGGACATCCCACGTGGATCCACTTGACATCTTTCTAACAACAGGAATTGAAGGGAGTTAAAGGGGGCGCAATATTGAACATAACTCTATTTTGTTCTGTAGTGTTTGGACTCTGGATAATTGCTGCTTCTAGAGATTATCTCCTTATCTTGTCGGTTCCGCTTAATGTCAATTCAGCTTGGTCCATTAGGCGGTTGCTGCCGTCTCGGTGGATTAACACAACCGTTGGTGGTTTTGTTGTTTCACAAATCATTGATGTATTGGTCTGTTTTTATATCACCTGATGTTTCATCGACGTAAGACTTGCTGCACAGCCTTTCTATGGAGTTTTGTAGATACCGGCTTTGCTGCTTTCTTCCTTATTATTTTTTGCTTTGAATTCTCTCATTGTCTCGCTGGTCTGGCATACTACGTTGCTGGGTTTGAGTGTTCGGGCAAAGGTTGTGGCGGTATTGTTGGTCGGAATTCTGATTCTTGTATCTGGTTCTTTTTGTTTTTCCTAATTGCTCATTATCTTTGCTGTTTTACTCCTGCATAGTTTAATGATCATCTCAGGGGGAATTTTAGCTGGATGAATATTTCCTGGATGTACCGGTAATATCTGACCCAGGGCAGTGGACAAGATGCAGGGATGACCCGTCATCCGGGAGGTGCCAAGATTAGAGGGAGGGAAGAGGGTAGAGGGGAGTGAGTGGAGTATGTAGGGGATGGAATGGGTGGGATTGGTTACTATGCCTTTGTTTTTTTGGCTACCTCGCGTGTAAGGGGGAAAAAGCCTTTGGTATATGTATGTATATACAAGTATAAATAGGTCAGAGGTCATATTGTACGTCTACATAATTGAAAAGGTTTCATCAAGAAAATCGATGTAATTTTAATAAGGATTTCTTCCTCTCATGGTGGCTACTATGACCATTTTAATAAAATTTAATTTACTGATTTCATATTTTCAGGAAGATATGTGTTCTTATTCTCCATTTTGTTCCTGAGTGACTGTAAATGAATCCTTTGCAATTGAAAGGTACTTTCTTTGCTGTTGATTTCTAGTTCTCTAATGTCGCTGGATTACATTCATTATTACTTCCTATTTTATGTGTTGATGTAAGCATTTCACATCTTTTTTTAATCTAATAGCTAATGAAGTTTTGATTCACAATAAATCTTCGCTAAGTTAAAGTGAATAGACTAATGTTTGTTAAAGGCACCGTAGTCCTGTCCACGTGACATTACAAGTCCATTACCTAAAAACCATCTCAGCTTCTCTCTTAAAAAAGGTGAGGTTTTGTAAGAGGCGAGTGGAGGGTGGTGGTGGGAGGGGGTGGGGGGAAGGAAGGAGTTTACCGACTGACACTTGACCTTGTATTCGGCGACTCTTCATCCACGTGACACTTTTTCAGTATCGACGGGGTTCAAAGGACCCAAAGGACTACTGGATGATGGCATATGCGTGGAAAGACACCCTAATATAATGGAAAATTGACAGGGAAAAAGATCCTGGAGGCTGAACATGAGAGACCACATGGCAGCACTATAGAAAGGGGAAAGGGATTGTATGGAGCTGCCTAGTGTAGGCCTTATGGTCTCTTGCAGTCTCCTTTATTCTTATGTTCTCCTTTATTCTTATGTTCTTATGTAAGAAATCCAGGAACCGAAAAGATATAAGTCTCGAGCGTGGTAAAAAAAAACAAAAAAAAAACAAGTGTGTGTGTGTGTGTGTGTGTGTGTGTGTGTGTGTGTGTGTGTGTGTGTGTGTGTGTGTGTGTGTGTGTGTGTGTGTGTGTGTGTGTGTGTGTGTGTGTGTGTGTGTGTGTGTGTGTGTGTGTGTGTGTGTGTGTGTGTGTGTGTGTGTGTGTGTGTGTGTGTGTGTGTGTGTGTGTGTTTGCGCGTGTCTCTGAAAGCGCTGGGCACCCAAGGTCCTTGTTGGACAGCGAGTCCCCTGAGTTATCTGTAACCTGGTTTGTTTACATCCTGTCTACACGGTTCAGGGTCGTTCGTTTATCTCTTTGCTGTGACGAGGCCCGACAAAGTCACCTTCTAGATAGGGTCGAGGTTCGATTGACCAGCGTCAACACAGGTCTCCTTTCCATCAGTTGGAACGATAGAAAGGTCTGAGAAAAGTTCCTGGTACGTTGTTGACTGAAGAATGAGAAAATGCTATGAATGAGGAACGCACGGGAACGAGGAAGAGGTGGGTATGTGGGTCAGTTTGATATCGTTCCATATCTGTAAAAGAGTTATGGCAGAGGGAAAAAGAACTGTATGTGGTCTTCAAGAGTGTCTGCCATAACTCGTGAATCGTTTTCCTGCCAGTCGCCTGCAAGGGGGAAAAGCGTAGACGTAACAGTCATTTCAGCCTAAAGCTGTAGGAGTGTTCAGTCACAACAGCCAGCTCTTCTTTGCGAAAATGATAGTTTAAAAAAAACTTCTTGGCGTATATTCATGCTCTATTTAACTGTACATCTCAATCAGGAGCTCCTTACAAATGCAGTCGAATGACATCCCAAGGTTATTTGGTCGGGACTGACTGAAAATCTCAAATTAGCAAGACGAACATCTTGAAGGAAGACATTTCCTTTGTCCACGTCAAAAAATATAGAAAATAATGAACAAACGAATAAATAAATGAATAAATAAATAAATAAATAGGTAAATAAATATAGAAATAAATAAATAAAAAATAAATAAAGAAATAAGTAAATAAATAAAGAAATAGTATAAAGAAAAGAAAATTTTTAACTGGATGAAGAAGGCTTCCCAATGACGAATGTTATAGGCTGAAGTAGACCAACACTTGAACATTTAATTAAAATCATTGACTAACTTATAAGCCTGGGTGTTAACCTGACCTGGGGTCAAGCGAAGATGACCGAGAGGTTTATGCATGGTGGCAGAAAAAGTCCCTTCGGACAATGGTCACACAAGAGTTTCAGACCTAGAGCCTGAGGTTCCTTCCTGGAACCACAACAAAATAAAGAAATAGACGAAAAGCGTTGTCAAGAGAAACACCTATGTATCTATTCATCTATCTATATATCTATTCCTACATATCCACCTATTTCTATCTATTTATCTATTTATCGACCTACCCAGTTGCCCAACTTATTTACTTGTTTACCCATATATTCAGCTATTTGTCAGCTAGTCTTTCTTTAATATCGTTTTTCTTTTGCGGTTTTGTGGGTCTGATATCCACTCAGACTTGCTGTAGATGGCTCTGAACGCTGCCATGGACTAACACATCTCTTATGGTCATTCCTTCCTGTTTCCAGATATCGGGAACCCGTGACCACGTGAGCGCACCCACAGCAACACCAACAGCCAGACGACACGAGGAAACCTTCTGCCTTGTTTATAAACTCGTTAGAGATCAATGGCGGGTATTTGTGTGTGTGTGTGTGTGTGTGTGTGTGTGTGTGTGTGTGTGTGTGTGTGTGTGTGTGTGTGTGTGTGTGTGTGTGTGTGTGTGTGTGTGTGTGTGTGTGTGTGTGTAGGTGTGTGTGTGTGTGTGTAGGTGTGTGGTCCTGCAAGATGGACGACAAAAGGAATCATCTACTTGCTGCACATTTTTAAAGCCCGTCAACCATCCCCCATCTCCACCTGGAGGTGCAACCCTGAAGGGCTGACACTCGATCTCCGTACTGGGTCCACGATCTCTCTCTTTCAACTTAAACTATATTCCTTAAGCTTTGTTACACATGGAGAGCTGACATCCGCTGTGTGTAACTTAGAGGAACGCTTCGTCAGAAAGGCTAAACTGTAAATCCACGATTGTATAGAGCCTGACATAAACTTTAGTTAATGCCCGACATTCATCCAATCTGTTTCCCAAACCAATAAACACTGAATCATTCAAACGCAGGTTGTTGTACTTTCACCATTTCGAACATGACATGAATGTGAAGCTGGAATTATGAGATAGACGGAAGAGCGTTCTGTAACGAAAATAGAATACATTTCTCACTTCATTCCAGTGGAGATCTGTTACGTACACTCGAGAACGCTCACTGCAAATTCTCGTGACCCATAGCACATTGCAAATCATCATGCAACACGTCTTCCACCGCAGCTCGCGTGTCTACGCCTGAGCTGGTGCATGACCTTAATGAGCGAGTAATGAACCCCTTCTGCATGGCATTCAGCGCTTGAGTGCGTGTGTGCGTGTATGTGATTCACCATGGTATTTGGACCACGTGCTGGATCTGTGGTCGACAGCTATTGCTCCCATGGATAAATGACTCGATAGATGGGTAATTCCACTGAACTTACGCGCGCACACACACGCACACAAACACACACACACACACACACACACACACACACACACACACATACACACACACACACACACAAACACACACGTATGCACAAACCCGCAAAGCGACAAATACACACATACACACACAACCGCACAAATACAAACAAACAAACAAACAAACAAACAAACACAAGCAAAGAGAATTTAATCCATCTTAAATAATGGCAGCTATGTGACGATGTACAGAAGTTTTGTCCTGCTTTGCGGAAGACGAACTAATTCATTTAATAAATGGGAAAAACGGGAGAGCCACTGACGCAAAGAAACCAAATATCGATAAATCACGGTATTCGTTATATCTGGGTTATCTTATTAAGCCGAGGTACCCACTCCCATTGTGAATGAAAGAGAGAATTTCGATTCTTAGTGAAGACTAACGACGGAGACGTGAGGGTACCAAACTATTGCCTCCCCAACGACAACAGGGATGAACAGATTGCTCCAAGAGTCCCTACGTGTTTACCATTTATCTCCACAAGCGATCGTTTAGTAGAAAGTAAAAGTAAATGCCCGGACGTGATTACGGTTTGAAACGGAAGAGTGAGAGAGGGAGACAGTTGCGAGGATGACCTAGTGAAAACAAGAGAATGTGAGTCTTAAGTGTGTGGGACTGAGGAAGAAAGTGATAGAGTGACATAAACTGTGTATATACATATACATATATATATATATATATATATATATATATATATATATATATATACACACACACACACACACACACACACACACACACACACACACACACACACACACACACACATATATATATATATATATATATATATATATCAAGGACTACTATTACACAGGACGTGCGCACCCAGATCCCTGGGTCCGCTAGCGGAGGCCATTGTTTTCTTTGTAACCTAACATTTTATATTGGACAAATATATCAAAACTAGAAACCTAACATTGTATATAGGACAAATATATCAACTATTGACTTATTCAATGCAGTATAAGTTAATATAAACTTTTATAGTGAAATAAGAAACTATTTTTAAGGCACCGTTATGCTTTGAAATGCCAATTTTAGCCGGACTTAACAGGTATTATTGTATGAGGTTAGTGGACACCAGGGTTGGCGATTTTTTTTTTTATCTTTTTAAAAAATATAAAAAATCGATTTTTCTTTATTTAAATCAGATTTATTTTATTTAAATAGATTTTTTTTTATAGATTTTAAATATTGTGGGATTGCTATCTGATATGCGATCTGATTGCTAAAGGACATTTTTAGCATATCAATATAAGGAGCTGTGTTACATAGACTTGCCACAAGTATACAAGGAACGGTATAAGCCTACATGTAATATATATATCACTGTGCAGCCCACAACAAGTTTCAACAAGATTCTTGTTGAAACTTGTTCTAGGTAAGCAGCTTCTCACTGAGTCAGTTGCTGTTTTGGAATCAACCAGGAAGGATGTCTTCTGGATCTGGCAGAGTGGTTCCTTCAGGCAGAAAAAATTATCCTGTCTGGAATTATTTTGAAAAACTACCAACAACTTCTGGCAAAGGGTACCGAGCTAAATGCAGCCAGGAACTACAGGGCATTGTGTCAAGATTAAAATCTCACAGAAATAAATGCCAAGGTCAGCCACAGCATACAGAAAAAGAAATTGATGACCCAGGTAAATAATTTTACTTATATTGTGTGCATTTCTCCCTTTTCATACGCAACTAAATAAATTTGGTGAACAATAGAGAGCATATGCAATAAAAATGTGAAGGCCTAAAGAGATGATACTTCAACTTCACTACTTCTAAATTTGGGTAATGACTATATCACTATAATATAATGTATCCACTCAACTTTGGGGCCTAGATGATTGTTATTCATTTCATTCAACATTGTGTAATATATTTCATAGGTTCCATTGGAATTCAGCCCACATGGGATTCAGCCCAAAGGAATTTAGCCTAACCTAACCCAACTAACCCATTATTTTTAGTGAATTAAAAAGTGGACTGAATCCTATGTGGGCTGAATTCCAAGCCCACCTATTTCATACCCTATTAATTATTTCCAAATAATTTAGTGGCTTGTGTGAATATGATCATTATCTAAAAAAATAACTACTGTACTCAAAAGTAGCCTAAATCACACTGTACTCATTCATTCATCTATTCATTTATAAATTATGCAATATGCTAAAAAAAATTGTTTCTATTTCAGGATCTGTATCAACAGCTTCAATCCCTTCATCAATCCCTTCATCATCGGCTCCAATTGAATTATCTGCAAACCTGACTCCACAGGCGCCACTTCTGCTAAATTATTTTCATCTAAAAGAAAGTCATCAACACCTCTGGACAGATTTATTATAAAAACTTCAGCCTCTCAAAAGGAAAATCTCGACAAAGAAGTTGCAAGAATGATATTTGCTACAAATTCACCATTTCGTTTTATTCAGCATCCTCAGTTTCTCAAGATGGTCCAGAAAAGATATTGCTGATAAGTACTTGATCTTGTGTATGAAAAGGAATATAAAAAGTGTGCAGATGACCTGAATAATGAAACTGTATGTCGTTCAATTGATGGGTGGTCTAACATCCATAATGAGCCCATAATATGTGTCACTCTAACAATATCCACTGGTCAGATTTATTTAGTTGACACATAACTTCACACTGCTGAATATCTTCTACAACTCGTACAAAATTCGATCAAGAAGGCTGAACAAGATTTTGGTTGTCACATTGGAAGTGTTGTGACAGACAATGCAGCAAATGTCACCAAGATGAGAAAACTCTTGGAGGAGTCGAGTGAACCTGAGCATACCGTCCTCACATACGGCTTATACCGTTCCTTGTATACTTGTGGCAAGTCTATATAACACTGCTCCTTGTATTGATATGCTAAAAATGTCCTTTAGCAATCAGATCGCATATCAGATAGCAATCCCACAATATTTAAAATCTATAAAAAAAATCTATTTAAATCAAATAAATCTGATTTAAATAAAAAAAATAGATTTTTTATATTAAAAAAAAAAAAAAAAAAAATCGCCAACCCTGGTGTCCACTAACCTCATACAATAATACCTGTTAAGTCCGGCTAAAATTGGCTTTCAAAGCATAACAGTGCCTTAGAAATAATTTCTTATTTCACTATAAAAGTTTATATTAACTTATACTGCATTGAATAAGTCAATAGTTGATATATTTGTCCTATATACAATGTTAGGTTTCTAGTTTTGATATATTTGTTCAATATAAAATGTTAGGTTACAAAGAAAGCAATGGCCTCCGCTAGCGGACCCAGGGATCTGGGTGCGCACGTCCTGTGTAATAGTAGTCCTTGATATATATATATATATATACATATATATATATATATATATATTATACAGTCTATATATTTATATATATATATGTGTGTGTGTGTGTGTGTGTGTGTATGTAAATATATATGTATATGTATATATATATATAAATATGTGTGCGTGTGTGTGTTTAGTGTATGTATATATACTTATGCACCCCTACTTCCTATGTTTATCATTACTTTCTCTGTTTAGAGGAACGTTTAGAGGATTTTTTTTCAGAGTTGCACAACTTTGATCTCTTCGGCATACAAGGGAGCCTCACAAGTTTACATTGCAACTCCTCCTTTCCTCCTCCTCCTCTCCCTCCTCCTTCTGCTACTCCCTCTCCTTACCCTCCTCCTCCTTATCCTCCTCCTCCGTCACTTCCTTCTCACCCTCATTCTTTCCGTTTCTTCTCATCCTTCTTCACCTACTTCTCCGCCTTGTCATTCTCTTCCCCTCTTCCCTTTGACTCTCCTCCTTCCCTTTCTTCTCTTTTTACTCCTCCTACTCCTCTTCTTTTCTTTCTTTCTCTTATCCTCAACTTTCTTGTCCTCCTTCTACTCCTCGTTTCCCTCCTCCCTCTCCTCCTTTTCCTCCTCCTCCCACTCCTCTTCCTCCTCATCTTCTTCTCGTCGATCTTGTGAGTGTCCTCGAAATGTCGACCCCTCCATACTGAACACCATACAATACTTCCCATTGCAATATCTCTTGTTTTTATCCAACTTGGCTCTTCATATATGTGATTGTTTCCCTCCTGACAAGAGCATTTCTGGCTGGTGTCGTATGGACTTGATGAGCTCTCCCCTAAAAAAAAAAAAAAAAAAAAAAAAAAAAAAAAAAAAAAAAAAAAAAAAAAAAAAAAAAAAAACTCGACATGATCACACAACGCTCCCTTTTCGCCTTCTGTCCTCGGCAGATAATTCATCAGATTTCTTTTAGAAACTGGTCAAGTCTAAGGTTATTTAAGTCACCATAATATCCTAGTGAACCTTAAGAATTAGCACGGATGAAATGTTTCGGTTCAACCAGACGAAAACCACTCAAGTTTTTTTTTTCAGATATTTCCGTAATTTTTTTTTTTTTTTTTTTTTTTTTTTTTATCGTGTCTATCATCGCCAAAGTGGACCAAAACTTCGTTACAAAGCAATTTTTTTTCAAAAAGTTTTCAGACTTTTTGGGGGCCCTTTTTTGGGTCCATTAGCAACTAAGAGAAACTCAGGACACCAACTCGGTCCATAATATCAGGAAGAGGATTTCTCCTCCCCTCCCCCTCCCCCTTTTTTTTTTTTTTTTTTTTTTTTAACATGTGTATGGCGTACTTCCAGAAGACCACGAATCCTTTTTTTTTTTTTTTTTTTTTTAAGACTCGCTGGCCAAGCGGGTTCGGGCGTCGTTACTTGCGGCGAAGGTCGAGGGGATGGCGGTTCGAACTCTGCCACCGGCGAAGTTGGACCAAGGGCATGGTTCAACAAATTCCACGCTACAAAGTCCTCTGTAAGGGGCACCGTCCTAGCCTCCCAATAGGGGGGAGTTTGTGACGTCAAAGATTCCTGACGAACGCGGCCAGACGAGGCTCTTCAGATGAGAACGCGGGAGGTTTGTTTCCCTCCACCATCCTCTTCAATGCAATGACGCACCTTCTTAGTTTATTTACTTCCTATTAATAACACCTGCAGACGATCTTAATAACACGAAGAGTCGAAGGGCGGAGGGCCCCGGGAGCGAGGGGTCTCGGTCGTTCAAGATAAGGTTCCGTTCCAAGTCCGCACCCCCTCCGTCCCCCACTCAGCTGAAAGAAGAATAAAATCGCCTGACGACAGCTGAAAACCACAACCTAAAAGAAATATCACGTCATACCTGCAGAGGCTAACACCGTGTTCATGACGTCACAGTGACCGTCACGGTGTCACGGACCGTCACTTTGACCGACGCGACGTCGCCCTCGGTCGGGCGCACGGTGAAGACGCACGACAAACTTGACCGTCAGTGATCAGGTCTCTTATTCCATGGCGTCGTCAGGTTACAGAGCCGAGAGGTGGAGGGTGCGAACCAATTAGGAAAGAGAGGAGGAAACAGGAGGAAGCGAGGCGCAGGGAAGAGAGAGGCAGTTGGGGGAGGGGAGCAGAGGAAAGGGAAAGAGAATTAAGAGGGTGAAGAGGAATAAAAAGGGGACGAGGTGGAGGAGGAAGAGGGGGAAGAGGAGGAGGAGGAGGAGGAAGAGGAGGAAGAGGAGGAGGAGGAGGAGGAGGAAGTGGAGGAAGTGGAAAAGTTGGGGCAAGGGGAGAAGGGGGAAGAGATATTGGAAAGGGGAGGAGGTGGGAGGGAAGAAAGAAGAAGAGGATAAATGTACGGTGTGACTGGTCAATAGGGTTGTCATTAAGTTCCTGAATTATTGCCTACAGAAAACTTATGCAGGAATACTCTATAAGAGGGGAGGAGGAAGAAGGTAGGTAGAAGAAGGGTGAGGAGGAGTGTGAGGAGTATGAAGACGAGGAGGATAAAGGAGAAGAGGGTGACCAGATGGAGGGTGAAAAGGATAAGGAGGATGAGGATCAGGAGAGGAGGGTTATGAGGATCAGAAGAGTGAGGATAATGAAAGGGATGGGGAATGTGAGGATTCTGAGGATGATGAGGATTTTGAAAAAGGTGAGCGTGAGAAGGTTGAGGATAGTAAACAGAGTGAGATGAGTGATGTGAGTGATGTGAGTGAGGGGTGGAGGCAGGAAGGAAGGAGGGAAGGAAGGAGGGAGGGAAGGAAGGAAGGAGGGAAGGAAGGAAGGAGGGAAGGAAGGAAGGAAGGAAGGAAGGAGGGAAGGAAGGAAGGAGGGAGGGAAGGAAGGAAGGAAGGAGGAAAGGAAGGAGAGGGAAGGCGGGAGGCAATGGAAAGATACAAAGGAAAGGGTAGGATGGGGAGGACGGAAGGAAAGGGAGGAGGAGGGGAAGGAGAAAAGGACGGAGAAGTCATAAGTAGGTGGAAGGAGGAGAAGAATAGAGGGATGAAACCTGCGGGATGGAGGAGAAGGAGGAGAGGAGGGAGAGGGAGAAGGAGGAGGGGAAGGAGGAGGGGAAGGAGGAGAGGAAGGAGAGAGAGGAGAAGTAGGAGAGGAAATGGGCGAAGGAAAGGGAAGGGGTTAAGGCAAGGGAGTAGGAGGGAACAGTAGGTAAAGAAGGGTAAGAAGAGGAGGAGGAGGAGGAGGAGGAGGAGGAGGAGGAGGAGAAAGAAAGAGGAATGAAAGTGTGAGGGAAAGAAGTGGAAGGAGGTTCGGGTGGGGGGAGTGAGGGGAGGAGGAAGGAGGAGGAAGGAAGGGTGGGAGGTGGGAGGAGGAAGGAAGAGGATGGAGGGGTGGGAGGTCGGGGGGGGGGAATGGGCGAAGGACGCGTTCAAGAGTGACTTGCCAGCGAGCCATTGTTGCCGCTGCCCATCTGGCTTCGTCCTTTCTCGGTGATCCTCCTCAAGAAAGAGAAGACGGAGAGGAGCCGAGGAGGTGGACGGAAAATAGAAGAAGAGAAGAAGAGGGAAAGAGAGGACAAAAGAGGAGCAAAAAGAAAGAAAAAGAAACCGAAGTAGAGGTACAAGAAATGGATGAAGAAAAAAAAAATTGTGAAGAAGAAAAGGAAGAAGAAGAAGAAGAAGAAGATTGATGAGGAGAAAGAGAAAGGGGAAACGGAACAGGAAGGGGAAGGGAACACAAAAGAGATAAGAAGAAAAGCAGCTAAGAAGATTAAGAAGGAGAAGCAAAGAAGAAAAAGAAAATAAAATAAAAAGAAAAAGAAAGTAAGAAATGAAGAAGAAGAAATGAAAGAGAAGAAAAAGAAAGATAAAACAAGAAAAAAGAAACAGTTGAAAAATAATAATGAAAATGGCAATGGTAATAACAATAAAAACAACAACAATAATAACAATAATAATGATAATAATGATATTGATAATAATAATAATAATAATAATAATAATAATAATAATAATTATAAGATAATAATATCAACAATAATATAAATAATAATGATAAAATTATAGTAATAATAATAATAATAATGATAATAATAATAATAATAATAAAATGATAATAAAATAATAATAACAATAATAATAACAATAACAATAAAACAATAACAATAACAGCAATAATAACAACAATAACAATAATAATAATAATTGCAATGATAATGATAACAATAGTAATAGTAATAATAATAGTAGTAATAATAATAATAGTGATAATAATAGTGATAATAATAATAACAATAACAATGATAATAATAGTAATAATAATAACAATGATAATGGTAATGATAAAAATAATGGTAATAATGATAATAACAATAACAATGATAATAATAGTAATAATAATAACAATGATAATGGTAATGATAAAAATAATGGTAATAATGATAATAATAATAATAATCATAATAATAATGATAATGATAAGAAAGAAGAAGAAAAAGAAGAGGAAGTAGAAGATGTAGAAGTAAAAGAAAGAAAAAAAAAACGAGAGAAAAAGAAGAAAAGGCTGAGGGAGAAGAACCCTCTTCCCCCCCCCCCACACACACAAAAATAGAGTGATTGTACATCACTCTGTCAATTTCTGTTGTCTACGGTACACGGTTTCATTCTGCGAGCAAGGGGTAGGTGTGGGTGTTGGTGTCCTTGGGAGGGGGGGGGGATTGAGGGGTTGGGGGGGGAGATGGGGGTGTATCTTAGTCTCGATGGGCGGCTCCTTAGATGAGGGGGGAAAGGGGGCGAGATCGCTTGTGTTCCTCATAACACATTCCGTAGAGTCCGCCATGATTCTGAAGGGGAATGGGTGAGGGGAAGGGAGACATGGAGAAGAGGGCAGGAGGGAAACGAGGGGAAAGAGGAGGGGAAAGGTGGAGAAAGGAGGGAGGAGAGAAGCGTGGTGAGGGGCAGACACCAGGAGGCGTTGAGTAGCTGTGACTAAAACCGTCAGTTTTGGCCAATGAGCTTCTTGGACTGTTGGGACAGATTTAAAGTTGTTTGAGGACGATAGTTTTTAATACCTTCAGCTTGTGTTGCTGACTAGAATCTTCTGGTGTTTAATATGACATCCTGTTGAGTCACGGACTCTACATATTCTGTCATGGCAAAAGACGCTTAGGTTTATTCTGTGCATGGGCGGACGCAGACATAGATATGGTTTCGTTCAATCGAATTCTTCATTCACATTAATCCCTTCACGATCGTCCAGGCGACAGAAGGGCCAATGAAATAGTCGGGCAGAAGAACCATTTGCGACAGAAGGTATAAATGAATAAAATCGCCTGACGAAGCCCAGAATAAGAGATGAAATGTTATCTGATGCCGAAAGGGCGGTGAGTTTTGTGTCTTTATATAATTTATATGTTCCGTGGGAGTGCATCAAATAGCCACCAACCAACGGTTCCCAGTGACTGCCACTTGCCCTAGTGAAAGGTGACGACCACAACCACAGCTAAGCGCCTCCCAACGTATCCCCCTCGAATTCCTCTTTACACAGGTCATGGACGGATACATGCAATCGTCTCTGTCCGACCAATCTCACAGAGAAGCTTATGCCGGGATTAACCATGAAGACTTTATAACTGAGTACGGACGAAACAAGATTAAGTAATGCAGCCGATGGGGGCAATAAACTGTGTCCAGGAAATGAACTTCAGCATTCTAGTAAACTATATATTTTCTTATGGCTACCGTCAGACGAATTCTATGATTTAGATGACGGTCGGAATACCTCAGCATCAATGGAGAGCTCTAATTAGGAAACTAGGATAACTAATAGAATTGCCCGTCGTTTCCCAGAACAAAGTTTATATAGTTGGACAATACACTGGATGGGGGAATCCGCCTATTAAAAACAGACCAGTAAAAAAAAAAAAAAAAAAAAAAAAAAATGGATGGAAAACGATTTTACGGATCCGCACAAAAATTGAGATAGACATTCAGGATACCAAACCTGGAGAGCAATCAAAAATTCAAAAAAGAAATTCGTTACTTTGTAACGCTTGATTATTTAAATTGTTTCAAAAATGTTTCACGGCTACGTTAACAATAACAAGCTGCCATACAGTCTGCCAGATTACAAAATCTATCAGTTTTTAGTTACTACTCTCAGCTGAGGTACGATGTGCTCTTCCTCCAATATCATTTAACCCAGTCTTGGCTGGGCCCCGGCGACAAAACTGACTCCCCACAGGTTTCTTTTCGAAAAGGAGGGTGTATTGGACACCCAGATGGGAAAAAAATGACACCGTCAAAAGGATATACGAGCTCCCTTCGAATCAATAGCCATCCAGTTCTCCTGCTTGCCGTGTGCGGCGTCCCTGCTGAGCCGGCTGACTGAAGTCTTGGAAGTTGACCAAAGCCTCGGTGCTGTGGCTGCATTAAAGAGCTTTCTTGGGGTTAACACCAAGCTTCTTCGGTCCTTGACTGAGGCCAGGGCAGATGGCTCCTCTTAACTCGGGAAGGTTAATCTGCTGTGCTACCTTAGAAAGCTTCACATGCCGGGATAGTGTAGTGCATAACAGGTACATTGCATCAGAGATCCTTAGAGGAATTGTCATAACCCATGTCTTGCTGTACAGGTGTAAGACAAGGACGCTAGATATTGTCTTCATTAGATGTCTTGATACCAAATGTCTTTGGAGACTTTTGGGATACCAATGGTATTACTTTTTTCCAACCAAAACAGCAACTGTTTCATGATGTGGACCAGATAAACGTGACATTCATAGAACACAAGATAGGAGCAAATCGACTGAGCTTGCTGAGAGCTGCATAGAAAAGGTAAGAATACTAAATAGGGAATTACTCGGAGAGACCAAGATGATGATGAAGGCGCTGTTTGGTATCAGGAAGAGGCTAATGTGTTGCACTAAATCTTGCAATTACCATGGAACTTCCACAAGCAATTTGGCTTGTGATAATCCATGTTCAAGGGCTCTTGACATCTGTGGACAAATTGGGAGTCATTAAGATGATGGTGCCAACACATGAGCCTGAAACGTGTCTGTCGCTAGTCTTTGTCTTAATGTGTCTTTCAGTGTGTCTGCGTACCTCGGTGTGTTTTCGTGCCTCGGTGTGTCTTCGTTCCTCGGTTGTGTCTATGCGTCTCGGTTTTGTCTACGTTTCTTGACGTGTCTAAGCATGTTCAAGCATGTGTCTATCTGCCCGTGTCTGTCTATATCATTATAATTTATGTATCTCGTG
>NC_134806.1:4293759-4298759 GCF_046742065.1 Oratosquilla oratoria | reverse complement strand
ACACACACACACACACACACACTCATATATATATATATATATATATATATATATATATATATATATATATATATATATATACTACCTGTGATATTGTATTATGATGAAATACTTTATAATGTATATTACATAAGGCTTATCCCACTCGTTTCATACTACATACTGTATACATTACACACATGCTTTACATCAGTGGTTCTCAAACTTTACCATGCCAAGGACCCCCCCCAGATATTTAAGTACCATCCGAGGACCCCCAGCCAATCAAAAGTTATTATTACCATACCAAGATACCCATTACATGATTATAATGCAGTAAATTTACTATTTGCATATTCCTACACAAAGAAAGTATAAAAATAAGCATTTAAAATATTTTCAAAATTTTGTCGATTTTCGGTTTAAAAACATTTCCATCTTCAGTTCACACTTTCTGTAAGCATAGAATTAAGCTTGAATGAATATAAATATTAATTAGAAAGAAACAAATGAAAAATTATGACATACAACTGTAAGACAGAAGTGCTGGCTGATTGCACAACAAAACATCGATATCCCCGACACTATACTGACAGAATCAGTTTTGTATATTTTTTATAATTATATAGTTTTTTCTGGATTTTTTTTTTTTTTCATTGTGTCGCGGACTCCCTAGGACCTTCTCAGGGACCCCCAGGGGTCCGGGGACCCTAGTTTGAGAACCACTGCTTTACATTATACCAACAATTTCATTCAACTGATGGAACATATCGAGAGAAAACATGACCTTGATTGATCAGAGTCCCTTCTTTATCTCTCAGATAACGAAAAGCGTCCGACGTTGCAGACTTTTTCCTTTGGCCAAAACCGGACGATTTCATTCAGTTCGAGAAAATATTTGGATCCAAAATGATTCTTGATGGACCGAGACTCCGAGGTTCGACCCCAAAGCTGAGTAAAATCGATTGAAAAAAAAAAAAAAAAAAAAAAAAAAAAAAAAAAAAAAAAAAAAACGCGGCAATACCGAAGGGAAAATGAATGAGAGCTTCCTTTGTTAGTGTAAATGAACGAGCTTAGGCCAAATGAGACAAAAAAAAAATTCGGCCACTGCTGCCGAGACCCGGCCGAGTTCACCGCTTCTGTCCGAAATTTCAAATATTCGTAAACTATAGTGAAAAGAAACCAGGAACTTGCATTTAACAATCGTTCTTTCTTTTATACACTTCCAACAATCTTGGCAGGGGTTGATTTTCTCGTTTGGGTTGCTCATTTACTGCTGCATACATTAAGTAAATGCTTGTAGGACCTTCAGACCCTTTCTCTCTTGCTCCTAAAGGGGACCCTGGCGTTTTGCGGAGACCATTGAGAATCTTTACGTGACTTGATGGACAAAAAGATGTGTGAGGAGAAGGCACACGACTGTCCGACATCACATAAGAGCTTGTGTAATCGAGTTTGGAAACTCGGAACACTTCGGAGGCAGCCGACGTCTTACCAAGTTTGTTCCATTCGTTGACCAAGCGCTCTGTTGGCCTAGTTCAACCCAACTCTCGATTAGAGCAACCCTGAGACGAGGGTTTAGCGAACCATTTCATTTCGCACCTTATCGGAGAGTCAGGATTTTTTTGATTTTTCGTTTCTAAGAAAATTCAGTTGCGAAATGTCATCATGCTCTCAGCTATAGCAATGGTCTTGTAACACATCCGACTAAGTGGCGTTTAAAGATTCTGACAGATTCTAGAATTACACATACTCGTACACACACACACACGCACACACACAAACAAACGCACACGCACACGCGCGCGCGTGCACACACACACACACACACACGCACACACACACACACTCAAACACACATAAACACACGCACACATACACACACACACACACACACACACACACACAGATATATATATATGTGTGTGTGTGTGTGTGTATGTTTTTGTATATCAATCAATCAATCAATCAATCAATCGAATCAGCCATCCTGAGTCCACTGCTGAGCAAAGGCCTCCTTCATAGCATTCCATGAGTCACACGACCGTGCTATCCTCTGCCACGTCACTCCTGCAAACTTCTCGATCTCGTCTCTCCACCTTCTGTCTGGTCTCCCTTTTCCACGCTTCCTATCTCGCGGCGTCCACTCAGTTACACAATTGCTCCATCGCTCATCAGTCGTTCGCACCAACTTACCTGCCCAATTCCACTTCCTCTCTTTTACTGCCTCCACAATATCTTTCACTCTTGTCTGCTCTCACACCCAACTTGCTGTCTTTCGGTCTCTCAGTGTTATCCCCATTATTGATTTCTCCATTCTCCCCTGTGCAGTCCTTAGCTTTGACTCGATCGCCCTCATTAGCTTCCAAGTCTCACACCCGTAGATTATTGCTGGTAGTATGCATTGATTGTAAACTTTACGTTTCAAACATAAAGGTAAAGAGCCTCTCAGGATTTTATCATACTTACCAAACACTTTCCAACCAATTGTAATGCGTCTTTTTATTTCATTATCATGATCTTTCGTCACCTTTACCATCTGGCCTGAATAATTATGCTCTTCACCTTCCTCAAGACTCTCACCTTTCATTACAATCTCTTTACTTTGAGCTTTCGTGTTGAACATTACTTTGGTTTTACTCTTATTCATTTTTAAACCTACTTTGGGACTTCCTATGTTTAGATTGCTCAGCATATCTTGCAAGTCTTCTACTCTTTCTGAAATAAGAATAATATCATCCGCAAACCTTAGGTGGTTCAAATATTCGCCATTAATCTTCAAAGGTTCCTTTTCCCAACTCAACCTTCTGAAAATATCTTCCATACAAGGTGTAAATAACTTGGGTGAAATTGTATCGCCTTGTCGTACTCCTTTCTCGATCTTGATCTTTTCTGTATCTTTATGTAGTCGAATTATAGCGGTACCTTTCGCATAAATCTTTTCTAAAACATTTACGATCTGTTCATTTGTACCCTGTTTGCGTAGCGAGTTTAGTATTGCTATTTGTTCTACCGAGTCAAAGGCCTTCTCGTAATCTACAAAAGCTAAACACAGAGGTATATTGTATTCTGTCGTTTTCTTGATTAGTTGATTTGTCGCCTGCAAGTGGTCTAGAGTCGAATATCCGCTCCTAAAGCCTGCCTGTTCTCTCGGTTGGCTTACTTATTAATCTATTAGTAAGGATCTTGGAGAATACTTTATATACGGTCGATAGTTACTAAGGTCCATATGGTCTCCCTTTTTATGAAGCAAAATTACTATAGCATTGCACCACGCATCAGGGATGCTTTCTTGACGTAAGCACTAGGTGTACAACTAAGTTTATTTAATATGAACTTCTTTCCCTGCGTCTTTCAACAGATCTATTGTTACATCAACTTCCCCGGGTGCTTTACCTCGTTTCACAATTTTTAGAGCAAATTCTACTTCTTTTGTAATCTCTGGTACACTACTAACGTCTACATATGAATTTACTGACTCAACTACGGTCTTCGACGAGTAAAGCTCTTGGTAAAATTCTTCTACTCTTTTTACCATTTTGTCTCTACATTTAATTATTTCTCCATTTCTATCTTTCAAACATATCATTTGCTGTCTTCCTAAAGCATGTCTGCGCTCGGTCATTTTAATACTTTTACCTTTCCGAATAGTTTCCTCTATTTCATCCATATTTCTCTTTCTTTTCTCTAATCTCTGCCTTTTGTTGATAAGCTTGTTTAGTTCTACTTTTTCTATTTCGTCTCTCCTGCTTTTAATCTGCATGGTCCTTCTTCTTTTAATTAGGTCATTTGTAGCTTTGGAGTATTTGTTCTCACTAATGTTTTTTGTACTTCCTACTTTCTCTGCCGATTCCCTAATGATATTTACTAAATTCAAATTAATATCTTCCACGCTGTCTTTGTTAACTCTTAGAGCTTCGAATCTATTTTTAATTTCTAACTGAAATTTCTTATTATTATCCTTAACCTTTGCAAGGCTTATTTTCTTTTTTAAAACTAATATATTTCTCTCGGCTCTGAAATTAGATTTAGCCGTGCAACCTACCATTCTATGGTCACTACCTATATTGACTTTATCAGCGTAACATTGCTAACGCTTTTGCTCTCACCTCCTAATATGAAGTCTATTTCGTTCTTTGTTGTTCCATTTGGACTTCTCCACGTCCATTTACGACCTACACGCTTTTGGAAGAAAGTGTTCATTATTCTCATGTAGTTCTCAGCAAAATTGACTAACATCTCGCCTCTGTCATTTCTTTCACCTCACCAATGCACGTCTCCCCACTTTAGCAAAGTCGCCTATTACCAACGTGTACTTACTTTTTTCTTGATCCATTACCTGACTTAAATCATCATACAACGACTCAATTTCATCGTCTGAACTCTGTGAAGTTGGTGCATAAACTTGAACTATTTTTAGAGTGTATCTTTGGCACAGCCTAATCACAATCCAAGCTACCCTGTCCGATAAACTACTGAATTTGAATATGTTACCAGCAACCTCTCGGTTTATCAAGAATCCTACTCCACTAGATCTTTCTTTGTCCTTACCTCTATAGTAGAATAGGTGATGACCATCTTGTAATTGTATCAGTTTTTCTTCCGCTCTTCGGACTTCGTTCAGTCCTACGATGTCCCACTTGATGTTATCTAGTTCTTCCATTAAAACTCTTCAGCCTGTGATCTTCTGAGAGACTTCTTACGTTGTAAGTAGATCTTCATTTTCTTCATGTTGTTTAATGTCAAAGACTTGGAACTGCTTGGACAGGGCTTACTCACATTCGCTGGCACACTGCCTGTAAGCACACGAGGCAATGCGGTTGGACCTTTAGGAGACGATGATCCAAAAGGAACGCCCGGTTTCGTTTTAGTTGTGATATTCATATTTGCTATGAAGGGGTGTTGGCAGTAATCTCACCTACTTGCCAACTGGTTTCTGGTGAGATATTTCTCTGGTGTCACCTTATTCATTATATTCGGTGAAGCCCTATATCTATAGGGTGCCCAATGGTCCACGCCGT
>NC_134806.1:4288759-4291259 GCF_046742065.1 Oratosquilla oratoria | reverse complement strand
GTGGGTGGGTAGGACTCCGGTGAGAAGGAACAAACTGTTGTGGACCTCCCGTGAAGTCCTGCGGCCCGTGACAAAGGCCCCGAAGACAGACACTGGCAGGCCGGTGAAGGATGGAAGCAAATGGTGTCAAACGAGGTCACGTGAGGTCACGTGGGGTCGTGCGAAATCGTGCGTGAACATCGCGAAGTCATGTTTAATTAAACAGACTGAGGGGGAGAGTTAAGTGGCGACCTATCACCAGGATAAAACAGCCTGGAGTCTGCCAGGGAGACTGTCTTAAGGGCATCGTTGTGACAAAGTGGTTTGGTGAAATAGTCTGAATCTCCTTCTCTATGGTAACAACACTCTCAGGGAAATTAAATCATCTGAGTTGGCTTCTCATATTACCGGACAACACACAAAACAAATTTCCAGCATCAACTGTGAACATGTTGTATCCGAGGAGATTTTTATTAGAGCATCTCTTACGTAAACGAATTAATTACACATCAAACAAAATTCAAACACTTTTCATTTCATGATCTAATTAATCAATCAAGATCACTTTGTGTTCTGAGGTTGCAAATGAAGAAATTATTGACTTAAAAAAGATACACAGGACAGAAAGATAAAGTGGATAGTTGCGTCCCTGAAGACTCGGATGAAAAGACGGTCAACATCCCATCCTGTATTCACGGCGTTTCGCATAAAGCGGCCCATACACGATCAATTATATTGCGCAATATCATTGTCAATACTCTGAATTGACAATGAAATTGCGCAATATAATTGATCGTGTATGGGCTGCTTTAGAGCAACAGTTCTTGGATGCAGACTCTTTTATTGATTAGAAAACAGAATGTTTCCTCCATGTTGCATTTTCATCCAAATTTGAAAAAAAATCTATACATATGCAAATACTTTTTTATAAGTTCCGCCATGGGATACGAACCCCGGGGACTAGTACAGTCCTTTTGTACCATCACCATGTAGCATGGTTGCTAACGTCTTGACCTCGTGATTATCGACGCACGGGTCAGGGTTCGTATCCCATGGCGGAACTTCTAAAAATGTTCAATCTGTCTTAAGAAACATACACATATGCAAATACATATAGATGTGCATGCATGACTCCATGGAACAGTGGTAGTATTCCCAACTGCTGCTACAGCGGTCCGAGTTCGAATTCCGCCCAGGGCTGAAATAATCTTAGTATCGCTGAGCTGCGGTTCGTCACACCAACTCTCGTGGGCGGGGAGTTGGGTGTGTGTGGGCGTGAAGGTCATATATGAGCTCTGAGGTCTTATCCGGGAGGTAATAGCTGTCGATCATGAGTCCAACACGTGATCCAAGACCATGGTGAATATGCATGCATACACACACCCATGCGTACACATATATTTTTATACATGAACATATATATACATACGTGTGCATACATATGTATACGTATGCATACATGTGCGTACGTGTGCATGCATGTGTATAAATGTGCATACACATGCATACGTGTACATATATGTACATATATAGGTACTCATGTGCATATGTGTGCATACGTATGCATACATGAACATACATGTGCATACGTAACCATACGTGTGTATATGTAAGTATACATGAGCATACGTGAGTATACGTGAGCACAACTGTACATATATGTGAATGTATGTATATACCTAACTGTGCCTAATTGTAGTACACAGGAAGGGAAGAATGCTCGTTGGGTCCCATCTGCTGCTTTCCAATTTACCATACCTTACTTCAAATGCATGAACAGTTCCAACTTACTCTATATCCTTGATTTCCACTTAGCATATTTAGATTTAAATTTATGCATTGCTCCAGCTTGAGCTGTATCACCTACTATTTCAAGTATTTATGCATCTATATGGGAAACTATTTCTTCACATCTTTCAGACTTGTGGTCTTTCTTAATCTGTTCCCATTACCTCCTGAAGCCCTCCCATCTTTAAAGAGATTTATTCTGTCATCTATCCCCCTTTAGTGACTTGAATACTATAACCATATCACCTCTTTCTCTTCGATCTTTCAAAGTTGGGAGACCCAGTCCTTTTAGTCTTCCCTCATATAGTTTATCTGGCAGGCTGGGGATCAGATTGGTTGCTGCCCTTTGCATTATTTTGATCTTGCTTATATTCTTCACTCTGTGTGAGGACCACATCACTGACGCCTATTCCAGTCTTGGGCGGATAAGGGTTTTGATGATTTTTTTTTTCATCATGTCTTCATGCATATAGTGAAAAGCCACTTTAACCTTCTGCAGAGGTCCGTACGTTTCTTCCACAATCCTGCTATGTCTGTCAGGTGACATGTTGTCTTTTATCAACACTCCCAATTTTTTTTTTCTATTTGCTTTTGTAATGGGTTCACTTTCCAAGGAATAGTATAAGGATGGTCATTTGAAGCTATTGTCCATTTCCAGTACTTTGCTTTTTCTGGTTTTGAAATTAATTTCCTATTCTTAGCTCCATGCAAAAACAGTGTCTAGATCTTTTTG
>NC_134806.1:4271259-4278759 GCF_046742065.1 Oratosquilla oratoria | reverse complement strand
CAGTTGTATTAAAAAACGATTAGACAACTTTATGGATGGGGACGACAGGTGGTGATGGATACGGGGCTGCCTAGTGTAGGCCTTATGGTCTCTTGCAGTCTCCTTTATTCTTATGTTCTTTCAACACGGAGGATATAATGTTGTTGAATACTCGTACAAGTCTCTCGAGACATTTCCCCGGTCCCGGCCTTTGGATTGGCTTCAAGCTATAAATCATGGGAAGAGCGAGAGCCAATAGCAGACTTGGTTACATATCTGAGACGATTACTTTGATCCTTCTCTCACGTCGGTCTGTTGCTTTGGTTTACGAACACAGCGGTTAACGAATGGAATAGACTTAGTAACGATGTTGTGAGCGCTGAAACTATCGGTTGTTTTAATAGAAAATGAAATAACTTTATGGATAGGGATGACAGCTGGTAAGGGACATGGAACTCACTAGTGTAGGCCTTACGGTCTCTTGCAGCCTCCTCCGTTCTTATGGTCTGTCTTCCTTTCGGGATGACGTCACACCAATCGGACAGAAAATGTCAAGGAACTGTACTTTATGGACTTCTGTCCAGCGTGAGGGTTGTCGGTCTCCGAGATGACTGAAGGACACGAGTTTCTATGGTAAATTTTGGCCTTCAACACTACCAGGCAACTTTATTCAGCTGAGGGAAACACTTTCGAGAAGAAAGGAACGCAAAAAAAAAAATCCTTCTTTTTTATTATTTTCCCCTTCTTTCTCCTCCACCCCATTTTTGATTCCGTATGTATTATTCTCAAATTTGCATATTTCTTCCTTCATCACTCCGTTTTCTTTCAAGCGAGAAGATCCCGTCGTAATTAAGTTTGATATAAAAAACGATTAATAACAAAAAACTCTGTGCAGGAAATGCTTTGTGCTACTGTGGCGCTTTGTTTTCTATCTTGCTTTCCAAAAACCCGTGGATCCGAGATCGAGTCTGTTGGCTGTCGGTGATTCTCACTTGTCCAGAAAACCGAACAACAGAAGCAAAGGTGACAATACTCTTCACAGCTCAGCGTCTCATGGGGAGGATTCTTGTTCAACCTACGGGTCTTCGGGGGGGGGGGAGTAAAGCTCCTTGGTCACAGACTCTGAACTTCATTCCGCCAAGTGATTTTATTCAGGTGAGTGTATGACACCTAAGGCGGTGGGAGAGGTCAAGATTAACAAAGTTAAGATCTTCAGAGTCGGTGCTGGAGGAGTAGGAGGAGGAGGAAGAGGAAGAGGAAGAGGAGGTGGAGGCAGAAGGGGGGATGGGGAGGGGGAAGTGGAGGAAAAGGGGTATCAGGCTAAGGAGGAGGAAGAATATGAGAAGGAAGAGGAGGTGAAGGAGGAAGACGAGGAGGAAGAGGATGGGGATGAGGAGAGGGAAGAGGAGGAAAAGAAGGAAGAGGAGGAAGAAGAAGAGTGGGATGCGGAGAGGGAAGAGGAGGAGTAGATGGAAAAAGAGGAAGAGGAAGAGGGGGAGGAGGAGGAGCAGGTGGAGGAAAAGGAGGAAGAGGAGGAGGAGGAGAAGGAGGAAGACGAGGAGGAAGAGGATGGGGATGAGGAGAGGGAAGAGGAGGAAAAGAAGGAAGAGGAGGAAGAAGAAGAGTGGGATGCGGAGAGGGAAGAGGAGGAGTAGATGGAAAAAGAGGAAGAGGAAGAGGAAGAGGGGAGGAGGAGGAGCAGGTGGAGGAAAAGGAGGAAGAGGAGGAGGAAGAGGAGGAGGAAGAGGAGGAGGAAATGGGGCCTACACAAAATTATACATGAAATACAGCGGCAGCCCTAGAGGAAATAAACGACAAAGAAAAACTCAAATCGAAACAAGAAAAAAAAAAAAAAAAAGATTATACAGTGCTAAAGTAGAAGAAGAAATTTGAATTTCCGTGAATTGGGTGACATATTACGAAATGTAGTCCAAATGAGAATTTCAAAAGGAAAGAGGAACGGGATGAAAGAGAACAGAAGATAATTAGAAAAAGGGGAAGGAGAGAAAAAAATAATGAGTGAAACATGTGTTGGAAACAAATGCAGTCAAGAATTAGGTTAAAATAAGGAAAGAAAAATTGACCACAAAAAAAGGCACAAAAAAGAGCAGTTAAAGAAGGCTGAAGTAAAATGAAGATACTGCAAAAGTGACTTGAAATTCTTTGGGAAGTCCGCTTGCACCTTCTAAGAGAAATAAAAAGAATTCCTTTGAACGCAAACTTTGACCATTGTACGGAAGAGCCGCAGATCTGTTCCCCGAACCAGCATATCTTGGCAAAAAAAAAAAAAGAAGAAAAATAAAAACCTGTGTTCTGAGGTAACCATTTATGAAATTCATTTCATAACCAACGGACGTGACCGCAGTATCCCTATACTTATAAACATTCACAAATCCCGTAAATAAAGATTTCCTAATCACGAAAGCTGCGTATATATTTTTTCACATACGCTGCATTCATAGCACTAATCAACGTATACACGCAAGGGGTACACAGCCTCTGCAATATCATTCACATAAGTTGATCAATCCGTTGCCTTAGTTCTCTCTAGCAGAGGGCTCCACGTGTCCATGTAACCAGAAAGGGACATCGGTCATTCAGGGAAGAAATACTGTATTGTTGTCTCGGGATTATTAGTGTGGGGCATTGTATGATGAGATGCTTATTGGCTTCTGCGTGGTACAGTCTTGGAGCTGGTGATGTCCTGATCGAAAAAAAAAAAAAAAAAGCTAGCGTGGTTCTTACTTCCCTTGTTACCGGTTTTTCTGTAGGGGTGTTGTCTAGGAGATTTTGGTGAGGTATTGAGTTTGGTGGTCTGTCTTGAAGACCATATTATATGGATGTAGTGTGTGGTACAGGTTGATATGTATGTTTGAGTAGTAAACTGATTATTTTTTTTTTTACATTCAGATGGCTTTGCTTCTGTGATATAATGAGCCGGGTAAATAGGGTTAAGGACTCGCATAAGAACGTACACCTATCATTATCACGTGATATCCTATTGGGAAGCGCTTTTGGAGCATCCTGTTATTACTCTCAATGCTTTAATTTGTATAGTTTGTGAAGTGTGCGTGTTTGTTTCGCTGATTGTTAGGAATCTTGCCGTGGGAAGTGTAGTCGAGTGTGTTTTTTATGAATTGTTTATAGACATTAGATTTTCCCTCTGTTGTCCAAATCCTGTGCGTGCGACGGATTTTAATAATTTTATTTTTTTCATTGTGTGGACTGAATATCATACAAGTATCAAAATTAGGCCTAGATTATTTTTTCCCATTCACTGATGAGTGTATTTTCTTATTTATGGTTGTCTGGAGTACGTAATGCCACTGATGTACATAAATGCACATAGAAAGAAACAAGTGACATTTCCAAATTGCTTAAGTATACCAAGAGTGTTTTATAGCCCAGAATTTTTTGTTCCACTTGTAGACGACAGATATCTTAAGTATCCGAACCAGAGGTCCTGGGTATTGAACGAGGTCTTGAACGATGGGGATCCCTCCTATTGCATCAAAGTTTTATCCTTCTCAACCAGTTAAAAAAAAAAAAAAAAAAAAAAAAAAAAAAAAAAAAAAAAAAAAAAAAAAAAAAAAAAACGTATGTCAAGCTGTACATTCAGAGGCATACAACTGCGATAAGATCAAACCCACTAGGCAACGGTCGGACTGAAAGCTAAGCCTTGTCATAACTAACTCTTTAGAAGCATTAGGGCGTCACTACAGGAGTTGAGAAACAGGGTGGCGCCATTCCAACTTTTTGTTGAAAGTTGTGGGCCAAGATAAAGAAACGCAACTCTACTTTCCGTCGTCCGTCACTCGGCTCAGGAAAAATCCTGTCATCTCGTAAACTTTAGCAACAAAACATTATCGCTGGCCACTGAAAGTTGCTAAGCACCTGAACAGATGTCTTTTAGATTTTTCTTTGGCTAGGATGGTGACAAAGGTCAGGGTATAGAACAGTGGTTCCCAAACTGGGGGAAATTTCCCCCTAGGGGGAAATTTGAAGCTACCAGGGGGAAATAATTACACTACCTACTAACTAAAAAAAATCTCTGATGGATTTTCTCATGTCTGAGAGAGAGAGAGAGAGAGAGAGAGAGAGAGAGAGAGAGAGAGAGAGAGAGAGAGAGAGAGAGAGAGAGAGAGAGAGAGAGAATGACTGTTTATCAGTATATTTGTACATTTGAAAAATAAATTAGTAAATAGTCACAGTGTATTTTAACTACTCTTTCCCTGCTACACATGAAGGGGGAAATCTGGATAGTTGACCTGGGTGCAGGGGGAAATGACAGAAAAAAGTTTGGGAACCACTGGTATAGAACCTTGTCGTCGACACTTCACCAACTCTTCTATCCTTGAGGACAACACCTCTCCGAGATAGGAGACCACGGGTCCATGTGATGACGTGGCACGTGCGTAGGGCTAATTGTGGAAGAGCGAAATAATCAAATTGCGAGCGTTATCGTGTTACATTAGAAGGAGGGTATCGAGTGAGAGGTAATAATCTCGAAAAGAGTTTTGACTTTTGAAGGAATGTGCGGGGAGGATATATGGGTACTGGTGATGGCTCTCTGAAGGATAAGATACAATAAAATTGTTGTCAGAAGAAGAAAATGAAAAAGAAGTTCAAAGAAGCTATGTTGGGTCTACTGTGGGAAGACGCCATTAGGTCTTATTTGTCGGGGAGGCGGAGGAGGAGGAGGAAGAGGAGGAGGAGGAAGAGGGTGAATAGGAGGAGAACCAGGAGGAGGATGAGGACGAGGACGAGGAGGAGGACAAGGAGGAGGAGGAGAAGGAGGAAGAGAAGGAGGAGGAGAAGGAGGAGGAGGAGGAGGAGGAGGAGGAGGAGGAGGAGGAGAAGGACAAGGAGTAGGACAAGGAGGAGGAGGACGAGGAGGAGGAGGAGAAGAAAAAGGAGGAAGAGGAAAAGGACGACGAGGAGGAGGAGGAGGAGAAGGAGGAGGAAAAGGACGAGGAGAAGGAGGAGAAGGAGGAAAAGGAGGAGGAGGAGGAGGAGGAGGAGAAGGGGAGGAGGAGGAAAAGAACGAGGAGGAGGACGACGACGAGGAGGAACACAAAGGAACACAAAGGAAGAACAAATAGCAGCAGGGCTGCTGGCCTACTGGTTGTTTGTGTTAACTATATTAATCTACAGTGAAGAAACAGGACAGCAAAAAATTCTATAGTAAAGAAGAACTAAACACTACTACTACCACTATCCTATCCAATTAGATGCCGGGCTGTCAAATCTTTTATTGCAAAACATAATATTTTATTTGCGGATTAGAGTCCAAATATTTATTTAAAATCTTCTTAAATTTTGTCACTGTGCTACTTTCAACGACGGTGGAAGGTAACGAATTCCACATATTAACAACCCGGTTAAAGAAAACGTACTTACTTTTATTCGAAGAAAATCTTTTACTAATTACTTTAAAATCGCGACATCTTCTTGTATCTGATTGGTCTAATGAAAAGTAATCTTTGACACTAATGTTGTCTAAGCCTTTGAACATTTAAAAAAAAAATCGATTAAATCTCCTCGCATTCTCCGTTTTGAAAGTGAGAATAAATTTAGACTTTCAAGTCTTCATACGGCATATTTCTCAGCCTTGGTGTCATTTTAGTTACCCTTCGTTAGATTCTTTCTAGCTAATATCTTTCTGATAGTATGGGGACATACTATTCAAGATGGGGACGCACCAAAGAATTATAAAGTTTTAGCAATATCTTTTCTGATTTATTTTCGAAGACTCGTCCGATAAAGCCAGCCAATTTATTTGCTGTTTTAACAACTTCTGAGCAATTTTGACTTAGCTTCAAATCATTCGATAGCAAAACTCCAATATCTTTTTCCTTATTTACTGGATCCAGTATTTCGCCATTCATTTGGCATTGAACGTGATTATTATTGCTTCCAATGTGCAGGACTTTACATTTGTTAACGTTAAATTTCATTTGCCACATGTTAGCCCAACTTGATAATCGGTCTGGATCGGATTGCAGAGACTCTTTCTCTCTGGTGGTTGTTACTTTACCGATAATTTTTGTGTCATCAGCAAATTTTGATGCTTTACGAGGGAGGCCATCGTCTAAATCGTTTACAAATATTAAGAATAAAACGGGTCCCATGGAAGGAGGAAAAGGAGGAAGAGGAGGAGGAGGAGGAGGAGGAGGAGGAGAACGGGGAGGAGGAGAAAGAGGAGAAGGGTGAGGAGGAGGACAAGGAGGAGGGGAGGACGAGGAGGAGGAGTGGGACGAGGCGGGGGACGAGGCGGAGAACGAGGCGGAGGAGTACGAGGAGGAGGAGGAGAACAAGGACGAGGAGGAGGGGGAGGACGAGGAGGAGGAGGAGGAGGAGGAGAAGGCGTAGGACGAGGCGGAGGAGGACGAGGAGGAAAGGGAGGAGGAGGAGGAGTAGGACGAGGCAGAGAAGGATGAGGAGGAGGGGGAGGACAAGGACGAGGAGGAGGGGGAGGATAACGAGGAGGAGTAGGACGAAGCGGAGGAGGACAAGGAGAAGGAGGAGGAGGAGGAGGAGGAGGAGGAGGAGGAGGGGGAGGAGGAGGAGGATCAGGTGTCTTATCTTGAAACGACTCCACGATAATTTCGTTGTAGTATCGTGTGTACTTGTGTTTAGGTTAGTTGGACACAATCGTGGGTATAGGATGCGTATTAGGAGGGAAACAGTAAACAGAATTAGAACGAAGGAGGTTAAGTCACGAAAGCATATTTCATCTAAACAGGGGCACAACCTGAAAGTAGTATGTTAGTAGTTAGGTGGCATAGGCTATTAGCATGACCTTTGACGTCACGAGCTCCCTTGGAACTTCCGAGGTACAGGTGAGAGGGTGGTACGACTGATTACCGAGTGTCTCCGTATTTCGTAACGTCACTTGCTGAAGTGATCTTTAAATGTTCTCCATTATGTGTACTGATTTCAGATTAAAACACCATGACTTAATGTAGATTGAAGTAGGACTGGCTGAACTTAAAACAGTGGCTGGTGTCTTCTGTGAAGTTATAGCAAGTGTATTTCTTGTGCGTTGACATCTGCAACATTATCAAGTATACCATGTCTTAATTAAAACACGAGACTCCTTAGGTTCTGTAACCAAACGAACGCGTTCTTTGGTAGTAATCAATTCAACCACACCAAGGTCACCTGAGGGCCCGTTTCAAATGATTATTTCAGAAACGATTTATCCTTATGATGTATGTAAGATCGACAACTACAACAACATCACCGGCAACATCGACGACAACAGCAAAAAAATTACTCTTCCTTCCATCCACGTCTTGTATCTTATTTCTCATCTCTGTCTCTCTCCTTTCTTTATCTTCCTCATTCTTTATAGATACAAGTCCCGTTACCTATAATGTCACTGTTTTTTTTTCTTATATGTGTGGTGATGCTCTGTCTTCTGACAAACAAGAGATTTATGACATTTTCATCAAATCATTTCAGAACAGATTCAAGCAAAAATCATGAAAATTATGAAGGGGATAGAGGAGTCGATGC
>NC_134806.1:4251259-4266259 GCF_046742065.1 Oratosquilla oratoria | reverse complement strand
AGCATGTCGCCCTTGTCGACCCGGCCAAGATTTTCCTTCCACCACTCCACATAAAGCTCGGCTTGATGAAAAGTTTTGTACGGGCAATGGATCTGAATGGGCGTGGGTTTTTATACCTCAAGGAGAAGTTTGGCAACACCTTGTCGGAGGCCAAGATCAAGGCTGGTGTCTTTGTTGGACCGCAAATCCGACAGATTATGAAGGACGAAACTTTTCCGACAACTCTAAACCCCAAAGAGCTGGCAGTGTGGAGGAGCTTCAAAGCTGTGACGGACAACATCTTGGGGAACGAGCGCGCGGACAACTATGAAGAAATAGTGCAGCAGCTGCTGGAGTCCTTCAGGAAACTTGGCTCCAGGATGTCCCTGAAAATCCATTTCCTACACCAGCACCTGAACTTCTTCCCTGACAACTTGGGAGCTGTCTCGGACGAGCACGGCGAGCGATTCCACCAAGAGATTTCACTCATGGAGACGCGTTACCAAGGGCGGCACAACCCGAACATGATGGGCGACTTCTGCTGGTTCCTGCATCGTGAAACTGACACAGAGCAGCACAAACGCAAAGCCAAATGCCTAAAGCATTTTTAATTACATTCTAGTGGAGTTTTTTTTGTAATTTCTATAATTTTGAAGCATTCATGATGAAATAAATGAATAAATGAATTTTTGTAAATTTCATTGAAATCCTGACTTCTAGGCAATGGGAATATTTCTGTCACTGAAAATCCTGACGTGATACAGCAAAACGGTTATGATTTTTGAAATCAGCGTACCCAAATTAGTCTAAATCACTTTACACATCTCCAATAAAAAAAAAATTGTTGCTCTGTCTACGTATTCGCTTATCAGTTACTCGATTTTTTTTATTTTCTTGTGCACATGTTTATGCGTTTATTTGATTTCACCTGCTCATTAATTCATCATTTGTTCACATATTCATCTGCTGACTTACTTTTTTTTCCAAATATATTTTCCATAACACCAGTCGATTTTATTTATGTATTTGTTGATCTATTTATCTTTTCGATTACTTTTTCCTTTTATTGAAAAACTATTTCGTCAACTAATCCTGGTAAGGACAACATCCCACAGGTAATGATGACAAAGCGCCCAGACAAAAGACTCAGCGGTCCTAAGAGAAGTGGCATATTTAGAATGAAAAAAGTTATGTAGAATTAAAGAGAATTATGATTAAACAATAAAAATGTGTTCGTAGATTGTGATGTAAACAAATAAATTTATATTACAGGGTAGTCCTTACGTACTTATCCAACTTAATCTTACCACAATGAATCGTGCTACAGGTTTCAGCCTATTTTTATACATGTGCATATACATATACATACACAAACACACACACACACACACACACACACACACACACACACACACACATACACACACATACACACACAAACACACAGTACACACGCACATACACACAGATGTAGCGTTCGCAACCAGTACTCAGGCGGCCCGAGAACAATTGGTGGTAGATCCAGGGCCTTGCCGATAACCATGACTCGAATATTTTATATGACGCCGTAAAGACACCATATGAATCAACTAGAGGTCCCATTATCCCTGTGAGGTCCGCTGACGATTGTACCCTTATCAAAGAACATCTCATTTCATCGAACATCTCAGCGAGCTTCTCAACCGGATTAACTCAGCTGACCCCGAAATGATCAACTGCCTCCTCCACCCTTCCCCACTATACTGAGCTCGACTCCATCCAGAGCTTTGCTGAAGTCCAGCGAGCTACTAAGAGCCTGAAGAACAGCAAGGCGGCAGGACCAGATGGGATCCTGGGCGAGATCTTCAAGACGGCAGATACCTGCTTCTCCGGCGTAGCCACCTCTTCATCTGCGACCTTTGGGAGGCCGACCGTCTCCCACAGCAGTGGAAGAACGCTAATATTGTCACCATTTATGGAAGGAAGGGTGACAAATCCATCTGTGGAAACTGCAGACGAATCTCTCACCTGTCCTTCGCCAGGGAGATCCTGGTGCGGGTCTTGCTCTCCCGACTCCTCTCCACTGTCTCCAATGTCGTGCAGCCGGAGATACAGTGAGGTTTCCGCAAGGAGAGGAGGACCACGGTCTTCGTGGTCCGTCTCCTGCAGGCGAAGAGATCGTTATGCCGCTTTCCTCGACCTTACCAAGGCGTTCGACACGGTCAACCGGACCTTACCGTGGACCGTCCTGGCCAAGTGCGGCTGTCCTCCAAGGCTCATCAGGATCCTCCAGGAGTTCCACACCGCTATGCTTGCTCGCGTGGTGACCGGAGGACTCGAGTTAGATCCTTTCGAGGTCAGGGTCGGTGTGAAGTAGGGTTGTGTTCTCACTCCGGTTCTCTTCAACATCTACATCAGTGGTTCCCAAACTTCTTCAACTTGTTACCCAATTTAACATCCCACATTAAGCTTTTTACCTCTTGCACAAAATGTTGTCAGCATTGACATATGTGGCTAAATTAAAACAGTAGAGATATTTTCGTTTATTTGTTGTATTTGAACATTGTGCATCTCAAGTGACCATTGCCAAAGATGTCGAGAAAATCAGTGGGATAGGTGGAGTTGCATGCTTGAAGAAGCTAGTTGAACAATTCTTAGCTTCTTGATTTTCAGAAATCTTAAAAAAAAAAAAAAATTCTGTCACCCCTCCATTTCCCCCGAAAAAAAATTACCCCCAGGGGGTAATCTATCCCCAGTTTGGGTACCACTGATCTACATGGTGGCTGTGACACTTTTCTCTCGGCACCTGCTCTACCTGGATGATGGCGTTGCCTTCCGGTACCTGCTAGATGGCAGCATATTCAAGATGCGGCGTCTTGAGACCCTCTTCAAGACCAGGGCCATGAGTATCTTCGATCTACAGTATATCGACGACGCTGCCGTCATCAGCCACACGGTAGAAAGACTCCAGAGGATCCTCTCCATCGTGGGAGATACCTACGGCAGCACGGGGCTCGTCATTAATACCAGAAAGACAAAGTCTCTTCACCAGAGACATTCTAGACATAAGCATTTAGGATGCAGACATAGGGACTTAGGTAAAATCTCAGTCATTTTGAAGATTTATGTCTAGACTTAGGGGTTAGGATCTTTTATAAATTTGGCTTCTGGTTGGAAAACTCCTCCCACACCCTCTTATGGCTCCTCCTTTTTTTTTTTTTTTTTTTTTTAAAGGACTGTTCCCTTTGGGACTACATAGAGAAGAATGTCTAGTCCTCACGATTTAGTCGCCTTTTACGACTCAAGTGAGAACACTCGGTGAGAGTATTCTCTCTCAACTACCACAGGCTTTGGTGAAAAAGGAAATGAATATTCAGAGAAGTGGTACAGGACAGTATGAAGAGTGGGGTGGACAGATTAAAGGAGGGACAGTAGCTATACTCATAAAGTAGCATCTTTCCTCTATGAATAGAGATTGCCTCTAACACAGACAAAATAATGTGTGGCTCTGGTCCGTAGGGGCGCCCCATATAGACCCTAAACTATCAACTGCATGCTACTGAACAGATTTTAACATTGCAATAATATGCAACCAATACCCTACACGTACATATATGTATATACTTGTATATTATATATATATATATATATATATATATATATATATATATATATATATATATATATATATATGTATATATCCGAGAGTTGACACCTTGATGTGGTGGATAGCCTTGAGAATCTTAATGATTACAAAAGCTATGTCGATAGAGAGGAAATCTCTGCAGGGTCACCCATATCGAACAGGTTTTGTAAGAAAGATCTGACAAAGAGCAACTCAAACACACAGTCACAGGACCCACTGCTAACTGGCACGTCCCTGATGGCAAACAGGGAAATTCCTCATAGATATATGGGGTACCGTCATAATGACGGCGTGGACCATTGGACACCCTATAGATATAGGGCTTCACCGAATATAATGAATAAGGTGACACCAAAGAATCATCTCTCCAGAAACCAGTTGGCACGGAGGTGAGATTACTGCCAACCCCCCTTCATAGCAAATATGAATATCACAACCAAAACAAAACCGGGCGTTCCTGTTGGATCATCGTCTCCTAAAGGTCCAACCGCATTGCCTCGTGTGCTTACGGGCAGTGTGCCACCGAATGTAAGCACTGTCCAAGCAGATCCAAGTCTTGAACATTAAACAACATGAAGAAAATGAAGATCTATACTTACAACGTAAGAAGTCTCACAAAAGATCACAGGCTGGAGAGTTTAATGGAAGAACTAGACAATATCAAGTGGGACATCGTAGGACTGAACGAAGTCCGAAGAGCGGAAGAAAAGCTGATACAATTACAAGATGGTCACCACCTGTTCTACTACAGAGGTAAAAACAAAGAAAGATCTAGTGGAGTAGGATTCTTGATAAACCGAGAGGTTGCTGGTAACATATATATATATATATATATATACATATATATATAAATATATATATATATATACATATATATATATATATACATACATACATATACCAAGGCTTTTTCCCCCTTCCAAGGGAGGTAGCCAAAAAGGGAAAGGCATAAAAACACTCCCACCCATTTCATCCCTAAATACACTCCACACCCCTCCCACCCTTCCTCTCATCTGAGCACCTCCTGGGTGACGGGTCATCCCTGCACCCTGCCCACCGCCCTGGGTCAGAAGCAGTGTCGCAAGACACAGTACATCCACAGCGAGGCCGCTTCATTTAATCGGCGACCCCCCCTCTCCGTCCCCCTTTGCATATAAGGCGAGGACGGGGAGAAATCCCTTCGGGCTGCGTCAAAATTTACTCACACATACTACCCCACCCCCCACTTCCCCGCCCATTCCTCCTCATGCAGTCACAACATCATCCATATACAACCATTCTCCACTCACCTCTGTCTTCCGTCCTCTCCCTTCCTTCCTCAACAGACATTCCCCTCTTCCCCAAAGCCCCCTTCACCCCATCCATCCACCTCATCCTAGGACGTCCCCTCATGTTCACTCCCTCCACATCTGCCTTCCATACCTCTTTTACTAGTCTTTCTTCACTCATTCTTTCCATGTGTCCAAACCATCCTAATATTCTTTCATCAACCCTATCTCCCAAATCCTTTTTCACCCCTGTTCTCCTCCTCACCTCCTCATTTCTCACTCTATCTAGCCTAGTAACCCCCACCATACTTCTCAGACACCTCATCTCAAACACATTCAAACTCCTTCTCTCTTCTTCTCTTATGTTCCACGTTTCTGCCCCATACAGTGCTGTTGGCACAATCACTCCTTCATACAGTCTCCTCTTCGCATCCATTCCCAAATGTCTATTCCTCATTACACTCTTTAAACCACCAAGGCATTTACTCGCTTCTCTCAATCTACATTCTACCTCCACCTTCACTCCACCTTTTCCTGCTACACTTGCACCCAAGTATCTAAAACTATCCACTTCCTCCAGTCGCTCTCCCTTAATGTTCACTTCCAGTCTACTGCCACTTTCACCCCTTGTACATCTCATCACCTTACTTTTACCCATACATACATACACACACACATGAATATTCACCTCGGATCTGCTGCAGCCTCTTTTCGAGACAGCCAGACACCACCCTACGGCAGTGAGTTCAGAGCTCATTATTAGCAGATCTCTGGGTAGGTCTGAGACCACTCACACTCCACACACATGAATATGTGTGTGTGTGTATCCGGAGGATTCGGCTCAAGCTATTGGATACTGAATTGGGCAAGTAATTCAGACGTGAGATGTGTACCCTTTACGAAAGTAAATCCCCCGTATAGAGCCAGCAGTTGAGTTGCGTTAGGAAATTTACAAGGGTGATACAGAGTACTTAATCAAACTGAAAATGTTATAACAATAGTTGAGATAAGTGCAGTATTCAATAGTTAAATAGAAACGTCAGAAGATCTGGAGCAGAATGTCCTATGCGGAAGCCATACTGGCTATTAGAGATGCTCATGAATGGAGATATAATCCATGATCGTCCTATGAAAGAGAGATGCAAAAACTTTACCAAAAAACAGGGATTCAATGCTATAGGACGGCAGTTACAGGGCTGATTCTAGACCTTTGGAATTGGCTGAACGTATGCACACTTTTAATATTAAGGATAAGAGCACATTGATAGGCAGGGAGTCAGCACGGAAGCACAATTTCTAAGAACGATAGGGGAGCTTTATCTGACACGCAAACCTTCTTAGTGTCTAGACCAGATAAAAGAGAGAGAGAGAGAGAGAGAGAGAGAGAGAGAGAGAGAGAGAGAGAGAGAGAGAGAGAGAGAGAGAGAGAGAGAGAGAGAGAAATTCAGCTGGAATGGATCAGTACAAGCAATACTTCCGAAATTGTTCAAAACAGTTTTTAGTGAAAGTTTGGAAAAAATCAGTCTTTTCAAGCAAAGAGGCAGCTACATTGCAGCCGCTGCTGCAAAAGAGAAGAGATACAGACTAAGACGTGTTGCCAGCAACCTCTGACATTCGAATCTGTGCATCTTCTCGACATTTCTGGAAGGAAAAATGTCACTCGTCCGTCTTTCCATTCATATATCTCTTAATCGAAATATTTTCTATCCATTTCAGATCAATTTGTCTCGAGTAAAAAGTAACAGACGAAGACGTCCACTTTCTTTTTTGTCTCTTGTCTTGCTTAGTAAGATGATAGATCCTGAAAAGGGGAAAATTTCTACGATGGATTTCGTCCTTCCAAGTTTGGTTGACTGATGGCGTGACTGTTGGTCAGTTCTTTGAGGCGCCGTGGGTGCATCACACACAATACAAAACGCAAGCCACAAAAAAAGCACCTAGCTTTAGAAATGTATGAAAATAGAAACATCTTTATATAAAATGCGTAACCAGAAAAAAGACATACACCAAAAATTACAAACGTAAAGAGGCTAATAAAACAAAAGAATAACAGCAGACAAGTCTCCAAGCACATAAAAATAAAAGCATTCTACCTACCTAGTAAAATGGAAAAAACACTTCCCGAAGTTGGAGAGGAGGAGGAGGAGGAGGAGGAGGAGGAGGAGGAGGAGGAGGAGGAGGAGGAGGAGGAGGAGGAGGAGGAGGAGGAGGAGGAGGAGGAGGAGGAGGAGGAGAAGAAGAAGAAGAAGAAGAAGAAGAAGAAGAAGAAGAAGAAGAAGAAGAAGAAGAAGAAGAAGAAGAAGAAGAAGAAGAAGAAGAAGAAGAAGAAGAAGAAGAAGAAGACCATTTGAACTTCATACGGGTCCGATTCTTCATCCATCACCTTTTCGACTCTGATATCACTGGCTCTCCAGGTCGAGTGGTCTGACGACCTCGGGTCACCCTGGCACCGTGCCATTCATCATTATCACCATCATCAATTTCTTCTCTTCCTCTTCCTCTTCCTCCTCCTCATACTTCTCCTCAAATGGACTCTTCCTAACCTCCTTCTATCAGTGCCGTATGCCGTGTTTTTTTTATTTTTTTTATTTTCGCGGACTTTGCCGTGAAAGAGCAGAACGCGAAATTAATGAACGGGATCTAAGTCACTCCGAACGACCCATGAAATCTCCTGTAACTTAATTTTAGCTCCCGTCAGGTCACTGTCGAAGAATGACCTCGGATTAGAGACGATGACAGCTACGACCTTGGAAATGGCGGAAGGTCACTCTCTCCTGAAAACCGAAGATTTTTTCCCTCGTTTTCTATTTTTGTTTTTCCTAAACCAAAACATTGCCCTTGATTGTTATAATGAATTCTTCTCTTTTTAATCAACTACGACAGATCTTTTTCTTGTTTTTTACCTTTGTTTTTCCTACATCCGAGATATTAACCTTGTTATAATTTTTCCCTCTTTAAGCAAATATGACAAAACAAATCATGAAGCATATATAATTATTAGCAAATAATTCGCATACATCGATAGTAACAAATAGACTAAGCAGTGTCGTTGTATTAAGTGAAGAGACAGGCAGGGGTACCAACTGATGTTCTCCAATGAAGAGATAAGCAAGGATAATCCAATCATCGACTTCATTGCTTACTCGGTAATCAATTTTACATAATTTTGCTTTGATTAACAAAGAAAATATCCTCACGTTGAATGCTTCCGCCAAGACAATACCCTGAATTGGAATTTTTTTTTTCATTCTATTTATTATCTATTATTATTATATATATAGTTTTTATCTGTTGTACGGAAAAATGAAACTGACAGGGAATGACCAGACCGACACTGTACAAAGGATACAATGATGTATAACAGACATACCGAATCATTGTTGTCAAAGGTAAGTTTACAAAGATTATTTACTATTTACCTATTTATTTACATGTTTGTTAATCTGTTTACTTATTCATCGATTCGTGTTTGTCTATTCAATTATTCAATTCTTCAGTCATGATACGATTTAAGAATTATGTACCAGGACATGTCGGACGACATGACGTCACTCATAGCTTCCCGTCCTTGACTGCCCGAGCGCGCGGGGGAGAATTTGTGCACTAGATTGTAACCAAGCTACATGACTTCTCTCCCTCGTTCGATCTAATCCATTTCCATCGGAGATTGCTTTGCGAGTTTGCATGACTAATTAGAAATAAATCTGAATTAATACCTTCGAATGAATACCTGGGAGGTAAATATCACAAAAAATACGTACGATGACAACACGTGCCAGTTGCAATTCTAACGAATGTTATTTATTTGAAGTGAGAAAGGAAGGACTAACAGTAACTAGGTGAGAATGATGAAAAGTGGAATATGCAGAGCAACAATGTTCAATTACCTTTATGAAATAATCAACAAATGCAAATATTTCACTTCGATTAACAAAATATTGATGCAATTTTCATTTAAAAACTTTACAGTTTATTCCTACCTGTCGCGAGGATAATACGAAGGTCAATCTGGGACTTACGCACATACGTGCACACTCACAAATGTAAAACGCACACAAACACACATACACACAAACACACACACGCTAATGTAAAGCACACACAAACACACATGCACACACACAAACACACACACACACATTAATGTAAAGCACACAAACACACATGCACACACACACAAACATGCACACACACACACACAAACACACACAACTCGTGACGCAGTTGGTAGAGTTCCCGGCTGCCACTACGGAGGCCTGGGTTCGAATCCCTCCCAGGCCTGAAATAATTTCAGCATCAGTGCGCCGCGGGTTGTGAGCGCGTTTTTGCCAAAGAAAGTTTTTCAATTTTGTTCCATTGTGATAGCTTAATTAGTGAAATATAGAATATCAAACTTTGACAATGGTAGTTACCTGCTGAAAAAAGTAAGAGAAAACGGGAATGCTATCTTCGTCAGTCTGAATTTGATTCTCCTTCCCCAATGTCATGATGCACATCTATACGTGTAATCTATGAAAATGAAAAATGGAAGTGACTGTCCTTTTTTTTTGTAGTTGTTTATATCAATTTCAATATCAATTTGCTTGATTAATCATGTACCCTGAGCTTCTTTGATTGCTCGGGTCACATTACAAACGTGGTCACTAAAAATTTGATGTTAGTCTTGGATGTCAACATTGTCTACTTGATTTTTGTGTGCTGACGTGATATTGCATTTGTTCGTACAATAACACGTTAACTTCCAACGCACATTGAGATTTCAACGTAAATCTTTCATAAACCATTTGTAAATCAGCATTAATTCAATACGATGGATAAAGAACATGCTATAATTGTATTACAAACAAAAATACAATTACATCATACCTACATTAATATTCATCTCTGTAACTTTGTATTGTCCATGTAGCAATGTTTGCTGTGACCTCACGTGAGTACACAAAATTGTGTTATACTTAACAGCTGTTCTGATAAAGAAAAAAATGGTGCAGAAATTGACCTTCAAGATATATTCAACAACGTGATGATTGCCGGTGACCATCATACCGTTAAGATTGGATCTGTTCAGATGACCTCACCACACTGACTTGCAAGTTCGAACAATGTGCGTGATGGCGTACAAAGCGGCCAATCCTGGTACAAAGGCTCGCCACGTCAGCCAATTAGGCAACCGCAGGTCGTCGCCTTCTCAAAGAGATTAGGAAATCTAGGCGCGGGCCAGGTTACTAGTATTATATATGTATGTATGTATATATATATATATATATATATATATATATATATATAAACATATATAGATATATATTATGTATATATACATATATATATTTGGGATAAAGGCCATTCAGAATACATGTTCTGTTGAAGTCGACAGCAGTTACAGCATTATTCAGTTTGCAGTTTGCTTTTTCAATTTTTCTAACGGTGTTCCGATCTTCGTAGGCGAGGGTACTAAGTAAGTTTCTAAAATCCATAATAACTCGAGACGTCTTTCGGCCTTCACTCGGCCATCTTCAGGAGTGTAAGCATAGATGTGTTATGTTGAAATGGTGATTATATTTGGCTTATGTTGGCACTGGGGGGAGGTGACCTTTGTGTGGAAGGTGGCGCTCCGTGGGATGCTCTCTGTCTAAGTCCTTGTGGCGCTCCGTGTGTTGCTTGTGAGTTTCTAGCTGAAGGAAGAGTGGAAACGGGCATTTGTTGAATGTTGATGGCAGGTTTTAAGTTGTGAATATACATAGCTTCTGTCATTCGTAATCTCCTGGTGTCATAGCTACTCCATCAATCTGCACGTACATGTTCTTGTCGGGTCCATAGAACGGTACTTCTTTAGTACAGGCTTGTAGTAACTGACGCAGTATATCTTCCGGAATTGGGAGATGAATTTCATCTGAGCGATATAGCCTATTGCAGATAAAGTTAATAGTCTCATTTATGGGGACGTGGGTGAAGAGAGACTCAACGTCCATCGATGCTATGATTCCTGATGGTCGGGATGTCTTTATAATATCAAGGAACTCCTCGGTAGACTTGAGACTGAATGAAGATGGTGTGAAGGGTGAGATTAGAGCATGTAAACGCTTAGCTAGCTTGTAAGTGACCGCCGGTATCTGGCTAATAATCGGGCGAAGAGGTTGGTTGGGCTTGTTCGGAGTGAAGGCCGAAAGACGTCTCGAGTTATTATGGATTTTAAAAACTTACTTAGTACCCTCGCCTACGAAGATCGGAACACCGTTAGAAAAATTGAAAAAGCAAACTGAATAATGCTGTAACTGCTGTCGACTTCAACAGAACATATATACATATATATGTATATATGTATATGTATATATATATATATATATTATATATATATATATATATATATATATCAATCAATCAAATCAGCCATCCTGAGTCCACTGCTGAACAAAGGCCTCCTTCATAGCATTCCATGATTCACACGACCGCGCCTCCTCTGCCACGTCACTCCTGCAAACTTCTCAATCTCGTCTCTCCACCTTCTGTCCGGTCTCCCTCTTCCACGCTTCCCATCTCGCGGCGTCCACTCAGTAACACACTTGCTTCATCGCTCATCGGTCGTTCGTACTAACTTACCTGCCCAATTCCACTTACTTTCACTACTTCCACAATATCTTTCACTCGAGTCTGCTCTCTCACCCAACTTGCTCTATTTCGGTCTCTCAGCGTTATTCCCATCATTGATCTCTCCATTCTCCTCTGTGCTATCCTTAGTTTTGTTTCCATTGCCTTCGTTAGTTTCCAAGTCATATATATATATATATATATATATATATATATATATATATATATATATGTATATATGTATATGTATATGTAAATGTATATATATATATATATATATGTATGTATAGTATATGTAAATGTATATATGTATAGTATATGTATATGTTTATGTATATATGTGTATGTGTATGACGAGTATATACATATGTATATGCATATGTGTATGTATATGTATATATGTATATGTACGAGTGTATTTATATGTATATGTATATGCATATATATAGGTACATCTATACGTATACGTATGCAAATGGATCTATTTACGTATATAAATATATCAAGGTGATGGGGTATACGTACGCGTGCGTAGATGAAAAGTGTATCCCAGCTACTCGTCTTACCATTCCCCCAAAATATAAGATCATGCTGGAACCCTTTCCCATTCCATTCGGTCTTCGGCATCGGGATCCACAAGCGGAGGGGAGAGGACCCAATGTTCGCCGACATGACCATCCAGCAGCTGCTGGCCTTCCTGAAGGTGGAAGGAGTCGAAGGCCTTGCAGAAGTCTTCTAGACCCTGGCAGGCACGGACGTCAGCGTCGACCTCACAGAAGGAAGCAAGCCGACTAATATCAACTTAAATCGGACCCATCCTTGCCAGGACTTTTCCCGTATTACCATCAGCGACGCCTACAAGGAGAGGACGCAAAGATACGTCAATGCTAATTTTGTTTAGCCACACAAGGCGGACCACCTGGCCCTGCCCTTCATCGCCACGCAGTGCCCCATGATGAACACGGCGGCGGATTTCTGGCGACTGGTGGACGAGCAGAAGGTGACCATCATCGTCAACCTCCAGACGGACCTGGAAGTCCGAGATCCACACGAAGGGCTCTCCTACTGGCCCAGCACGAACGGGGAGACCATCCAGATCGGCCAATACTTCATCACCTGCGTCCACATAGAGAGGTTCCCCTCCCGGAGGGTCACGCAGCTGAGGCTCGACACGCAGAAGGGGAAGTCCCGGAATATCATTCATTTCCAGTATAAGGACTGGCCCGAGACCCGGAAGCCCGACAATGTCTTCTCCTTCCTCGAACTACTCGAGCACATGTACCGGATCATCAAGACGAGCCTTCCGCAGAACCGCAAGAGACACATGACACCTGTTCTTGTCCACTGTTCTTCAGGTATGAACAGAACAGGAACCTTCATATGTTCCCACATTATCCGGCAGCAGCTCGAGAGAGGTTGGGTCAACATCCTGGACGCCATCAAGCATGTGCGGCGATTTAGATGGAATGCTGTGAGCAGTGTGCTCTATTTTGAGATTTTGCACGAGCTCAGCCTGGCTCAAGCTCTCCTTTTGGGGCTTCTCAAGGTTCTTGGCAGAGCCACAGAAGGTTTGGTGACTATTCAGTGATAAGAGTATTAAAAGCTCTTCTTTCTTACATTTACAATGTCCGTAAATTAAATAAACAAATAAAGGCATGGTCGCCGGTAACACATACAAGTAATATTTGATCTCAGGGAGTGTAATAGAAGGCTGGGTGCGGATATGCGCACTCTTTCGGGGAATTCGATGTTTGTTAAGGATTTTTTTCTTTTTTTTTTAATCAGAAGTTGATATTGAAAGAATCGCAATTTTCAGAAAATTTGTGATTAGATACAATGAACCTTCGGATGGTGGCAAGTGACTGTTCTCTTTTGTCAGAAAATACAGATTTACCAAATCTCCCTTGGTAAAGCTTATAATTTTTCTTTTCTTTCCCCATTAGCCTCCTCAAATCGAATTTCCTCTTCCTCTTACACAGTTCAACATAATTTGACAAAAAGAAATCAACCCTAGATCTGGGGCAATAGCAAATACCTCTCTTTCTCTCACACATTACACACACACACACACACACACACACACACACACACACACACACACACACACACACACACACACACACACACACACACACACACACACACACACACACACACACACACACACACACACACACACACACACGCACACACACACACACACACACTCACATTTAGATGTTTTCCTGTCTTTTTCCATTTTTCCAGATAAAGCCTGGAAAAAATGGAAAAAAGACAGGAAAATATCTAAATGGCAAACATAAAAAACTTAGGAACGAATATGTAGACATACGCAGGAAAGAAAAAAGAGAATATGAAAGGGATATCATAGACAAATGTAAGGATCAACCAAAACTCTTTTACAGATATATAAATGACAAACTAAAGGATAAACATGATATAGTAAAATTGCGTGAAGGAGACAAAGAAAAAGTAGATGACACAGAGATGGCAGAAGTTATGATCAGACATTTCAGGTCTGTTTTTACAATTGAGAGCTCACAACCCTGGAGGATGGACAACTAGAAAGTTCACCCATGATGAAAGAAATAGAAATAACACAAAGGGAAATAAGAGACCAAATAAAAAGCCTAGATGTCAGAAAGTCGCACGGACCTGATGGCATTGCAAACTGGATACTGAAAGAGTGTATAGATGAACTGTCAGATAAACTACACAAGATAATAGACTTCTCACTAAAAGAGGGAAAGGTGCCGCAAGATTGGAAAGATGCAAACATAGTACCAATACATAAAGGAGGAAATAGGGAAGATCCTACAAATTTTAGACCGGTGTCCCTCACAAGCACAGTAGCAAAAATATGCGAAAAGATTATCAGGAGCAGATGGACCAAACACTTGGAAGAAAACAAAATAATAAATCCCAAACAATTTGGTTTTAGAAGTGGAAGATCGTGCACCACAAATCTAATCTGCTTTTACTCGAGACTAATTGAGATAATACAAGAAAGAGATGGATGGGCAGACTGCGCCTTCTTGGACTTGCAGAAAGCATTTGACAAGGTACCACACAAAAAATTGATAAGTAAAATTGAAAAAAAGGAGGAATTCGAGGCAAACTGTTGGAATGGGTGAAGGATTTCTTAACTGGGAGAAAAATGAGAGTGGTATTTAGAGACAAACATTTGAAATGGGAAGATGTAAAAAGTGGCGTCCCACAAGTCTTTGTTTTGGCTCCTTTAATGTTTGCCATATACATAAATGATATGGATGAAGGAGTAAATTGTTACATCAACTTTTTTGCTGACGATGCCAAATTACTCAAGAGAGTGAAAACAAGAAGATTGCAGTTCGCTACAAGATGACCTGGATAAAGTATGGGAATGGAGCCGGAAATATGAAATAAACTTCAACATAAAAAAATGTAGCATAATGGAATTTGGAAGAGGCAAAAATAGAGTTTAGGGAAAATTTACGATTGGAAACAAAGTAGTAAAAGAAGTAAACTCAGAGAGGGATCTAGGAGTAATCATCTCAACTGACT
>NC_134806.1:4221259-4238759 GCF_046742065.1 Oratosquilla oratoria | reverse complement strand
CATTTGCATGTATCAGTTTGTCTCCTGATATTTATCTACTTAGTTTTCGACATCAGACAGAACATTACGAAATTACAAAATACTGAGAACAGGAAAAAATATTAAAACGACAAAGAATGCGCAATGAAAAAAAAGTCTAGATTAAACGTGAACATTAGATGATTAAAGACTTTCCTTTTATTATCATTATTTTGGCTGTCGTTCCACTATTTCATTCAGGAGAATTAGGAGTGTTATGAGAAAAAGGAGGGTGGATGAGAAGAAGGAGGAAGAAATGAGGATAAGAAGGAGGATGTGACAAATAGGAGAAGTAGGAAGAGGAGGAGAATAAAAAGGCTAAGCAGAAAGAGTGGAGTGAGAAGGAGGATGGAGTTGAGTAGGGGTAGGTTGAAGAGTAGGAGTAGGAGGAGAAGGACAATGAAGAGGACGGGGTTGAGGATCAGGATGTGTGTGTATATATATATATATATATATATATATATATATATATATAATATATATATATATATATATATATTTATATTTATAATATATATATACATATATATATATATATATATATATATATATATATATATATATATATATATATATACACATTTAACAGAAAGACTACACCGACTGATAAAAGTAATTTTAGACAAAAGACAGCATACCAGATAACTGGAGAGAGGGGATAATCATACCAGTATACAAAAAAGATGATAAGTTAGAGTGCACAAACTATAGAGGAATAAACCTACTATCAACTGCATATAAAGTTTTTACCAAGATATTGTACAATAGAATGGAAGAATACATGGAGCATATAGCAGGAGAGTACCAATGCGGTTTTAGAAACGGGAGGTCAACAGACCAAGTTTTTGTTGTAAGACAACTAATAGAAAAGTATTGGGAATATGATAGAAAGCAACTACACCTGTTCATCCATTTCAAACAGGCTTATGATAGAGTGAGCAGAACATCTCTATCGAAAATAATGGAAGAATTAGGAATACCACATTAAGTACGTCAGATTAACAAGAGCATGCTGTGAAAACACAAATAGCGTAGTGAGATGTGGGAGTAAAACTACATCACCTTTTCAGATAGGAGATGCATACTCTCATCTCTGTTATCTAATCTGGCAATGGAAAAAGTAATCAGAGGTGGTATGAATGGGAGAGACGAAGGAATAAAATTGGAAGATATAAACATAAAACTATTAGCCCATGTTGACGACGTTGACATCATGATAGAGAATCAAGCAGAAATGGAAAACCTGGCGGCGTTCTTTAAAGAAGCTGCAGAAAGTGTTGGACTCAAGATCAATGAGAGCAAGACAAAGATAATGAATGTAGCAAGAGAGTCTGATCTGCCAGAAAGGGTACAAATTGCGGAGATGGACATAGAGAGTGTTAAAGATTTTAAATACTTAAGAGTAAAGGTGACCAGTGATGGAAGAATGAAACAGGAAGTGGAAGCCAAAACTGGAGCAGGAAATCGATGTTACTACAGCATAATAGAATTGTTTAAGAAAAGGTCAATATCAAGAACAACAAAACTGAGACTGTACAAATCAACAGTGAGACCAATCATATTGTACGGCCGTGAAACATGGGCCCTTACGAAAGCTAAGGAGAAGAAGTTTGAAGTTCTTGAAAATAAAAATTTATGGAGAATTTTAGGACCCGTGTATGACAATCAAAGGCAAGAATGGAGAATAAGACATAACTGGGAAATCCGAGAACAAACAAAACAACCCCATATTAAAAATGTAATAAGATTAAAAAGATTGAAATGGGCAGGACATGTTACAAGGATGCAAGAAGATAGATGGCCAAAGAAAGCACTCAATAGTGGAGTGTATGGAAGACGACCACTTGGACGACCTAGAAAAGACTGGAGGAGATGCGTTGAAGAAGATGTGCAGATATGCAGAACAGAACCAAGAGAATGGAAGGAGGAGGTGGCACAGGACAGAAAGACATGGCGAGACGCTTCAAAAGCGGTTATGGATCACCAAGTGGTCCGAGAACCAACTGAGTAAGAGTATGATATATATATATATATACATACATATATATATATATATATATATATATATATATATATATATATATGTATATATATATACATATATATATATATATATGTATATATATATATATATATATATATATATACATATATATGTATACGCACACACCGAATGGTCCCAAGTGCACAGATATTAATCTTTTTCAACTACATTAATTTTTCACTTAAGTTTCATGTCATCACGATCGAGGCTGACAAAAAAAAAAAAAAAAAAAATAAAAAGGTAATATATATATTTATATATATATATATATATATATATATATATACACATCCATGTGAGTATATATATATATATATATATATATATATATACATATATATATATATATATATATATATATATTGTGTTTGGTTGGCTCCCTTGGAATTCCAACCAACACTAGTTTGACAAGCCATTAGTTTAATAGACCTATTATGGCTACGTCCATATGGCTTGATTTGGCTTCATCGAGCTCCCTCGTCCTCAAAGAGGAGAGCGACCCCGAGAAGAGGATCATTTCAGAGGGAGGGAGGGTGGGAGGGAGGTTCGAGGACGAGATGAGGGGAGGTTGGAGAACGTCAGTAGGAAGGCAGAGAGGCGAAAAGTGTGAAGGGAGGAGAGAGGAGAGAGCCAACGTAAAGGCAGATGTAATAAAGAAATGTAAGGTGTGTGTGGTAGGTAGAACGAAACTCTCAGGTTCTCTCTCTCTCGCGCGCGCACGCAAGCTCGTGCTGCACTCGTTTCTGTCTGAAATGAACTCGTTTTTGGATTCAGTCGGTTCCGTACTCTCTACGACAGGGTGACGTACCTCATGGAATTTATTCTGGCTGAATATAAGAGGGGATTTTATGCATCATAAGAGGAAAGGGGGGATGTGGACCATATCCATTTGATAGTTTCGAATCGCTGATATCCTTTCAGTTCGATTAATTCGTCACAAAATGAATAAAATAAATAAATGAATAAATAGATAAAATAAAAATGATAAGAATAAATAAATAGATAAATAAATGAATAAAAAAAAACAACGAAAAAAACTAAACTAAACAAAACATGTCCTTTCTTCCACACCAGAGCTGTCCGTAGGTGCTCGCCTCTCGCTTTTTACATATGTCAAAAAGAAAATATAAATATGTGTAGAATTTTTTCCGTGTCACTGGGACATGACGTGAAACACAGAGGCAGAATAACATAAATACAGAGGAATACTTAAAGGAATAGGGAAAGGGAAAAGGAGAGTAAAAGGGAGAGAGAGAGAGAGAGAGAGAGAGAGAGAGAGAGAGAGAGAGAGAGAGAGAGAGAGAGAGAGAGAGAGAGAGAGAGAGAGAGAGAGAGAGAGAGAGAGAGAGAGAGAGAGAGAGAGAGAGAGAGAAAGAGAAGAAGAGAGAGAGAGCAAGAGACAGGGCGAGAGAGAGAGAGAAAGAGAGGAAGCGAGAGAAAGAGAAAGAGAGAGGGAGAGAGAGAGAGAGAGAAAGAGAGGAAGTGAGAGAGAGAGAGAGAGAGAGAGAGAGAGAGAGAGAGAGAGAGAGAGAGAGAAAGTGAAAGAGAGAGGGAGAGGGAGAGAGAGAAAGAGAGATAGATAGATAGATAGATAGATAGATAGAGAGAGAGAGAGAGAGAGAGAGGGAGAAGGAGAGAGAGAGAGCGGGAGAGAGAATATGTACGCACACACACACACCCACACCCACACACACACACACACACACACACACACACACACACACACACACACACACATACATACATACATACATATATATATATATATATATATATATATATATATATATATATATATATATATACATATATATATATATCTGAAGGCGGAGAAAATATACGAGGAATAATGGAAGAATTTTACTGCCCTAACGTTTCGACCCTTAGGGTCTTGATCACAAATCATAACACAAAGGATAACATGGACATTTTATACACATACATGTCACCTCACAGGGTGCCTGGGAAAGGTCATAGTGTTCAGAACATTTGTCCGTTTGTTTTCATCCACTATCAATAAACTTGTAGCTCTTGCCAAGCATATAAAACCATCTCTATGGTTGATGTTATTATTAGTATTAATATAGGCTGCTTCTATTGTTTTTCTTAATTTCTTTGTTGAACCTTTACTTATTATAATTGTATTGTCCCAGTTCGGAAGGTGGTCATGTGTATTTATGTGTCTTACTATAGAATTAGAAAGCCTGTGGGTTCTTACATCATTTTTGTGTTCATATAATCTTTTTTCTAATCCACGACCTGTTTCCCCAAAATATGAGGATGGGCAATTTTTCCAAGGTATTTTATAGACAATACTATTTTCATTCGTATGGTTATTATAATTATGCGTTACCAAATGTCCCACTTTGCTACCTGATGTTCTTGCTATCTTTATACCTGCTTTTAAGAGGACGTTGTCTAGAGTTGAATTAATGCTGGAATTTGGGACTGTGATATATCGTGTTTCTTTGTTATAATTATTTTTATCTTTACTCTTCTTATTTATTTCCTTAGCTTTCTTTTTTAGTTTAAGTAGGAGGACGTTGTCTAGAGTTGAATTAATGCTGGAATTTGGGACTGTCATATATCGTGTTTCTTTGTTGCAATTATTTTTATCTTTACTCTTCTTATTTATTTCCTTATCTTTCTTTTTTAGTTTAAGTAGGAGACCTTTGGGATATCTTAATTTGCTGAAAGTTTTTGTAATGTGATCTAGTTCGTCTTCTAAGAATTCTTCACTACAGATGCGAAAAGCTCTGAGGAAGAAGCCAATTATTATACCTGTTTTAGTCCTAATATTAAAATGTTAAATTTGCTCAGTGACGGTGAAACTTATGAGGAAAAATATGTTGGATACACTGTAAGTGAAAGTGATAAGTTTACAACAAAAGCAAAGAGAATCTTAAAGAAATCAGACAAAGGGAAGAAATTATCATATCTATTAGAAGAAGCACCTATACCACCCAGAATGCATGGCTTACCAAAAATCCACAAAACAGGAATTCCCATGCGTCCTATTACATCAGGTGCTAATAGTGCTCCACATAGGTTAGCTAAATACTTAGCTAAACCCTTATCCAAAACATTAGGTTCTATCAGTAATGCTCACCTACAAAACTCTTCAGATCTAATTAACAGATTAAAGGATTTGGATTTGAACAACAAAATATTAGCCAGCTATGATGTCACTTCGCTGTTTACCCGTGTTTCGATAAATGGTGCTCTTAAAGCTGTTGAGCGAGTGGTAAACAATTTGAACAATGAAGATTTACCTATCCCCAAAACAGATTACCTTGATTTAATTTCTCTTTGTGTAGGTTTCGGTGCCTTTACTTTCAATGATGTTGAATATAGACAACATTCTGGCTTAGCCATGGGTAGTCCCCTCTCTGCTGTGTTAGCCAACTTATATATGGAAATGCTTGAAACTGAAAATTATATATCGATAATGGGCAGAAACAGCGTTTGGTTAAGGTATGTTGATGGCATTGTTGTTATTGTACCAAAAGAAACTAATATTAACAATAAATTAAAAAGATTAAACAATGTAAATAGTAACATACAATTTACGGCAGAAGTAGAGAACAACAGAAAATTACCATTTTTAGACACTGTCATACACAGAACAAACAGCAATGTAAAGTTTTCGGTATACCGCAAACCCACTAATAAAGAAGATTATATACATTTTTATTCAGGACACAATATTAGGACTAAAACAGGTATAATAATTGGCTTCTTCCTCAGGGCTTTTCGCATCTGTAGTGAAGAATTCTTAGAAGACGAACTAGATCACATTACAAAAACTTTCAGCAAATTAAAATATCCCAAAGGTCTCCTACTTAAACTAAAAAAGAAAGCTAAGGAAATAAATAAGAAGAGTAAAGATAAAAATAATTGCAACAAAGAAACACGATATATCACAGTCCCAAATTCCAGTATTAATTCAACTCTAGACAACGTCCTCTTAACCTACTTTGCTACCTGACGTCCTGGCTATTTTGATGCCCGCTTTTAGGAGAACAGTGTCTAGGTATGAATTAACATTAGTTTGGTACTGTGATATATCTGGTTTCATTATTACATTTATTATCCTTCTTATTTTTATTTTCATTATTACTTTTGTTAATTATTTCTTTGGCTTTCTTTTTCAACCTACGTCAGGTAGCAAAGTAGGACATTTGGTAACACGTAGCGACAATAATCCCACTAACGAAAACAGCGTTGTTTATAAAATCCCGTGTAAAAGCTGTCCCTCTTCATATTTTGGTGAATCTAGTCGCGGACTTCATAAAAGGATAAATGAACATAAAAATGACGTAAAAGCCCATAGGACATCCAACTCCATAGTAATACATGTGGATAAACATGGTCACCTTCCAGACTGGAACAACACAACCGTATTAAATAAAGGATCATCCAAGAAACTAAGGAAGACAATTGAGGCAGCATATATCAACACTAATAACAACATTAACCATAGAGAAGGATTTATATGTTTAGCAAAAGCCACAAGCTTATTAATAATAAAAGAATACGCAGATAAAATAACAAGCTCTCCGAAGCGTCCCATAAGATGACCCGTCTGTGTATAAAATATCCGGTTACGTTTGAGTTGTTAGCTTTGTGATCAAGACCCTGCGGGTTGAAACGTTAAGGCGTAAAATTCTCCCATTTCTCCTCGTCAACTTCTTTCACCTTCAATATTATTTGTCATAATATAGTCAACATATATATATATATATATATATATATATATATATATATCCAAACATATACATATATATATATATATATATATATATGTGTGTGTATATATATATATATATATATATATATATATATATACAGACATGACAGGATTGAATAACCACTAAAAATGCATTTCTGCTCTTATTTAATGCTTAATGTTATTCAAATTTACCTAATATTATATTTACCTAGATTTATGTTTCAGATTACATACAAGATTAATGAAGCATGCCACGAATCAAAGGAGCAGTAGGTCTATCTGAATTTCAGCGAGGTCGTAATGTGGTGTCAACATGAAAGTGGACATAGTCAACGCAAAATTTCTGAAAATCTGTGAATACCCCTTTCTACTGTTAATTGAGTGATCGTACAATTCACCAGAGGGCAAGAAGGGCATAAAACCTCGTCCAGGTCGTCCCGGGCTCTCAGAAAGAACCTTCCGTCTTGTCAAAAGAAATGTCTAAGAGGATTCACGTTGCAAGGCCTGTGACATAGCAGCACAAGCTGATGTCGGTACCAGAATAGCTGTCAGGTATCTCCACAAGCTGGGTTACTATGGCTGAGCTGCAAGAAGGAAACCACTCCTTAGTCCAGCCAATATCAAGCGCAGAAAGGATTAGGCTGTTGAGATGGTAGGGAGACCTGTGGTCATTTGGAGCACTGTCATTTTCTCTGATGAGTCACTATTCGCATTATTTTCTGACAGTGGAAGAGTGTGGGTATGGAGACTCTGTAGTCAAGAGTTTGACCTCAAAAGACTGCAGCCAACAGTGAAACATGGGGGCATTTCAATAATGGTGTAGGAGCTGAAATTTGGAGTGATGGTCGGCCAGAGCTTGTGGAGTGTCAAGGAAACATTAATTTAAACAAATATGTTTCTATATTAAAGGAAGGGTTCATTCCAATATTCTCCAGTGGTAGAATGAGTAAAAATGTCTTCCTATTTATGGAAGATGGAGCTCCTTGTCACACTGCTCAAACAACACAAAATTGGTTGAGCCAAAATGGGATCATGAAACTTCCATGGCCAAGTCAGTCCCCGGATATAAACCCTATTGAACACCTCTGAGGCATATTAGACCGACAACTTCGCAAAAAGAATAGGAAGTCATCTTCAAAGCCCGAATTCTTAGGATTACTACGGGAAACATGGCAAGAAATCCCTGAAGATGATATTCATGAACTAATCACTAGCATGCCTAGAAGGGTCCTTGCATTGAGAAGAGCAAAGGGGATGTCAACCAAGTATTAGTTATTCACATTGTGACCATTTATAATCACTTTAATTGTATCAATTGCTTGTTTAATAAATTAAACGTTTTCTCTTGGTGTTTACTCAATTCTGTCCTGTGTGTATATATATATATATGTATATATAAATATATATATATATATATATATATATATAGACATATATATATATATATATATATATATATATATATATATATATATATATAAATATCAATCTATCAAATCAGCCATCCTGAGTCCACTGCTGAACAAAGGTCTCCTTCATAGCATTCCATGATTCACACGACCGCGCCAACCTCTGCCACGCCACTCCTGCGAACTTCTCTATCTCGTCTCTCTCTCCACCTTCTGTTTGGTCTCCCTCTTCCACGCTTCCTATCTCGCGGCGTCCACTCAGTAACACACTTGCTTCATCGCTCATCAGTCGTTCGCACTAACTTACCTGCCCAATTCCACTTACTCTCTTTTATTGACCCCACAATATCTTTCACTCTAGTCTGCTCTCTCACATAACTTGCTCTCTTTCGGTCTCACAGTGTTATTCCCATCATTGATCTCTCCATTCTCCTCTGTGCAGTCCTTAGCTTTGTTTCCATATCCTTCGTTAGTTTCCAAGTAGATTATTCCTGGCAGAATGCATTGATTGTACACTTTACGTTTCAAACATAAAGGTTGTGAGCCTCTCAGGATTTTATTATACTTACCAAACACTTTCCAACCAATTGTAATGCGTCTTTTTATTTCATTATCATGATCTTTCGTCACTTTCACCATTTGCCCTGAATAATTATACTCCTCAACTTCTTCAAGACTCTCACCATCAATTACAATATCTTTACTTTGAACTTTCGTGTTGAACATTACTTTGGTTTTACTCTTATTCATTCTTAAACCTACTTCGAGACTTTCCTTGTTTAGATCACTCAGCATATCTTGCAAGTCTTCTGTTCTTTCTGAAATAAGAATAATGTCATCCACAAATCTTAGGTGGATTAATGGCGAATATTTGAACAACCTAAGATATATATATATATATATATATATTATATATATATATATATATATATATATATATATATATATATATATATATATATATGAGAACAACAAAATCAGAGTTCTCATATATCATAAAAACCCAAAAACTTCCTCCCTGATCATGACAAACAATTTGTCTAAGCCATCGGACTTCACATCTAAAACTAATGTAGTATATGAATATAAATGTTCTACAGGAAATTGTAATTTCCTCCCCCATTCTTACATTGGTTTTACTAGATGTAAAGTCAGCCGTCGCCTAACTTTCCACCTACAAGAGGGGGCAATCGAAGAACATCATAGGAGTTCCCATAACGCTGCACTCAGGAGAGATGATTTGATCAACAACACCAAAATTATTGGATCAAGCAATGACCCTAGGAGACTACAACTACTCGAAGCCTTTCACATTAAGGACAAAACTCCGGTCATTAACATTCAATGCAATGTAATCTCCTCTATTCCTTTATTTAGAAATAAAAATCCCCCCTCTCCCTCTACCCCTTCTCTCTCTCTCCCTCCACCTCCTCCCCCACCCTCGGTGACCGCACCCGCCTAACCCTCCCCCCCAACCCCCCACCCCCCTTACCCTTGACCTCTGAGGTCCTTATTGTCTGTTCCTCCCCCCCCCCGCCCTTGGTTTGACCTGATCTTAGGTATATATACTTCTGTCATCCCCAGCTCTGTCACACCCTTCCTTCTCTTTAACTACGTAAGTCTCCGTATTTATTTTTATAAATTTGTCACCTTTATCATTACTGTTACCATGTAATTTTTTGTTATTTCAGTTGTGTCTTGATATTGTCTAGTACCTTTATTGTCACCATGTAATTTTTGTTATTTCAGTTATATCTTGTTATTGTCTAGTACCTTTACTGTTACCATGTAATTTTTGTTATTTCAGTTATATCTTGATAATGTCTTGTTTAAGACGAAACGTTGATATCAAATAAGAACAAATGGAAGAATATAGAGACCTAGTTTCAATCCACCCAGTCAATGGAAAATCTCTTATCAGGAAAATCGAGAATACGAAGAAAAAACTGAACAACTACAGCAATGCTGTCGTTTTTAACTCCACGTGTATTACTGAGAGCCTGCTCCCCCCCCTTTACTAATATATATATATAATATATATATATATATATATATATATATATATAGAAATAAGCTCATCTGCTGGGATTCGAACCCCCGCCAGAGCCGATGAGTTTATTTTCAATTGTCAACATGACACATATATATATATATATATATATATATATATATATATATATATATATATATATATATACACACGTTTCTATTAAGTACTAGAACACATGTGTCAATCATTTTAAGAAGAAGAAAAAATCGAGCTTTCTATATCTACTTTTTCTGTCATATGCAATCTCTGGAGGAAATCACGAAAGGCGCCAGAAAGCCGATCCATTTCATATATCGACAGCTATTTCAGCCATTACGCATAGCCGTTTTCAGTTGAATATTAAATACAAAGCAAAATGACAGAGATAAAATGTAGTGCCATTAGTTGCTTTTTGGCTGGTGCACAGGGAGGTTGTCCAACTAATAATGTTGACGTATGTCATGATAACCTGTCCTGGAGGTCTTCTGTCCTAACACTCTCCCGTCTCAGCGGTTCTCTGTTCTATGGGTCTATGTTCCTGTCCAGTGAACTTCTGCCCTGTGGCTTTTGTCCCATGGGCCCGTTTTTCTATTTGAGAGGTGGATTTACTCCATAGTTGTGTTTAATAAAGGTTTTTGTAATGCGATGCTTACCGCCTCAACAGTTACGAGTATTGTACGCCCATAGTTGCCGCCACGTTAAAGGATTTCTGTGTCCCTGATGAGGTCTTATAAGGGCCGCTTCTTATCATGGGTTCCGAAAAAGCGTTGATGGATGGTTCCGTTGTTGCGATGAGCCAACAGCCGCCTTCTTGAGGCCGTCACCGTGTGGCCGACGTGGCTAATTTGTATAAAAAACACCTTCTTTGTGATTTGTCGTTTCTCTCGTGGTGAATTATGCCATTTCGCTCATTCGTCTCACTTTTATATCCATTTCCTTGTGCAAGAAGACACTTGCTTCTTGTCACACAGCGTGGCAAAGGTTCGCAACCCAAAGCGTGCAACGCCAAAGAACTTGAGGTCCTGTTGACCTTAACGTACGCCTTGTGCGCGTAAGTTCTTTTTACTTGTAGTGGGAGCGTGTATTATAATTGTAATATATAGATATGCACCAATGCATATCACTGTATAGAACCATTCTGACGGGTTCGTATTCCCCGCTAATGGATTTATATTTCCCGCGCATTTAAGCGTGGGACGCTATGTCAAACAATCTTACTCCTGAATCGGTAGAGGACACACGCACGTGCCTTACTTCTGTACAAAATGTAATAATATCAAAGAGATTTATCTATAATTTAACCCGCCATTATTTACTAGTCCCTGACCACTCCTCGACAATAGCAACGTCTGCATTGCGAACATGGAATAGAATAAAACATCACAACTGCCGTTGTCGTTGTCCTTATGGGAATAATAAATATTCTCCCAAAAGCGTCTAGGCCGTAAATGAGCTTGGTAAAATCCAAATGAACCAAGATAAGAACAGACTTTATATTAAGAGATGAGAGCAAGATATTGTATGTACTGTATGTATGTATGTATGTATGTCTTTATATATATATATATATATATATATATATGTACATATATATATATACATATATATATATATATTTATATGTATATATATGTGTGTGTGTGTGTGTGTGTGTATGTATATATATACATATATATATATATGTATATATACATACATAAATATATGTATATATATATGTATACACACACACACACACACACACACACACACACACATATATATATATATATAATTTATACACACACACACATACATATATATATATATATATATGTACAATGTATATCTATATGTATGTATGTATACATAGGTATATATGGAACAAACGGTAATTCTAAACTCTACAGGAAGACAGGTTAAAATGAAGACAGTGAAAGAGGCTGTAAAAAACATTCATGTGAAAGGAAATACTGTAATTGAACCACACAATGACAAAGAACAAATCAACATTATATAAGGACTACGTCGTGACGATGAAATTTCAATCCTTCTAGTTACAGCTCGCCTGGAGGAATTTTTTTGAGTCGAGGAGGGAAAGGAAATATCTTATGTAAATATTCTAATCCTCTTAGATTTGTGGATGATAATATTTCAATGTAAGAAACATCACTTGGAAGACATACTGGGCAATCGTCGCAACAAGGAACAAGTGAAGTCTTTTAAGTATGAATATGAGCACTATCTAGAGAATGTTCATCTCGAAAAAAAAATAAAGATATTCATTCTTACTTCGACTATTGTCTGTGCTGAATTAGTGTGGAACTATCATGTCACCAGCTGTAAAGTAGTGGTAGGAGAGGAAGAACTGTCGCCAGTTCTCGCCTCTTTATGTGAAAATGTGGAAGAAATACATTTAAAAATGATAGAGAGATCTTGAGTCCGGTCCAGAGACCGTGTGTCAGCCCTCGGGGCTGCACCTCCGGTGTTCGTAAATGGCAGAAGGGAGATGATTCATTCCGCTGTCCGTCCCACAGGACGACCATAGGTAGGTGACCATCATCGGTCCCAACTCAAATTAAAACATTTATAATCAATAGCGGGATTCCTGAATTTGAAGCGTATAATTATTATTTGTGTCAGATGCTAAAACCAACTGAATATTAAGGAAATTAAAAAAATATATTACAATTGTTTGGAAAATGTTTGGTACATATAAAAACAATATGTCTCTAAGCCCCTACGTATCAAATGCAAATTCTAAAACCTGTTTATAATTATAGCTATGATCTACGGACGTGAGAGCTAAAACCAACTGAATATTATGGAAATTAAAAAAAATATATTACAATTATTTGGAAAATGTTTGGTACATATAATAACAATATGTCTCTAAGCCCCTACGTATCAAATGCAAATTCTAAAACCTGATTATAATTATAGCTACGATCCACGGACGTGAGAGTTAAAACCAACTGAATATTAAGGAAATTAAAAAAATATATTACAATTGTTTGGAAAATGTTTGGTACATATAAAAACAATATGTCTCTAAGCCCCTACGTATCAAATGCAAATTCTAAAACCTGTTTATAATTATAGCTATGATCTACGGACGTGAGAGCTAAAACCAACTGAATATTATGGAAATTAAAAAAAATATATTACAATTATTTGGAAAATGTTTGGTACATATAATAACAATATGTCTCTAAGCCCCTACGTATCAAATGCAAATTCTAAAACCTGATTATAATTATAGCTACGATCCACGGACGTGAGAGTTAGAATGGGACGAAGGTCATGGAGAAGATGAAAAAAAAAAAAAAAAAAAAAAAAAAAAAAAAAAAAAAAAAAAAAAAAAAAAAAAAAAACCCTGAAGAGATCAATACAGAAAATAACTCTAAAAGACAGGAAGAGGTCAAGCTGAAGAGGAAGATACTCTTGAAGGCAATAATGGAGCGGAAATGGAATCGAGAAGGAAATACATCCAGAGATCAAGACGGGGGACGAAGCAAATGTGTTATTGGCTGGAAGCCGCGAGATGGGCTACGTTCCAGGTGCTCACAAATATGGAGAAATAGTATTGAGAAGTTTGCAGGAGTGACGTGGCAGAGGTTAGCTCAATCGTGTCGCGTGTGGAGGAGTTCGGGAGAGGCCATTGTTTAGTAGTGGACTCGGAATGTCTCATTGGTCGATTGATTGATTGAGATGGATTGATTGCGAGCAGAAGTGGAGGAGTGGAAGTGGGCGAGATGAGGTGTTCATTGTGAAATACCTAATGTTCTAGTAAAGGAGGAAGAGGAGGAGGAGGGTCAAGAGGGAAGACGGGGTAGGAGGAAGGAGATGATGCAGTGAACGAGGATATGAAGAGGGAAATGAGAAATTGCGAGGGAGGAGAAGATGGAGGAGGAGAATGGGAGGAGGGGCATAGAGGAGACAGAGGAGGAAGAGAAAGAAAACGAGGGAGGAAGAGGAAGAGGAGTAAGAGGAGAAAAAGAAGGGAGGAGGAGGGAGAGGAAGAGGAGTAAGAGGAGGAAAAGAAGGGAGGAAGAGGAAGAGGACGAGGAGTAAGAGGAGAAAAAGAAGGGAGGAGGAGGAAGAGGAAGAGGAGTAAGAGGAGGAAAAGAAGGGAGGAAGAGGAAGAGGACGAGGAGTAAGAGGAGAAAAAGAAGGGAGGAGGAGGAAGAGGAAGGGGAGTAAGAGGAGGAAAAGAAGGGAGGAGGAGGGAGAGGAAGAGGAGTAAGAGGAGGAAAAAAAGGGAGGAAGAGGAAGAGAAGTAAGAGAAGGAAAAGGAAGGAGGAGGAAGAGGAGGAGAAGTAAGAGAAGGAAAAGAAGGGAGGAGGAAGAGTAAGAGGAGGAACAGAGAGGAGAGTAGGAGGAGAAGGCGGAGAAAGGAGAGGAAAAGGAGAGGAGAGAGCAGGAGGAAAATGAAGAGCAGATGAAGAGAAAAGAGGAGGAACAGGAGCAGAAGCAGAGGAAGAGCAGCAGAAAGGAAAGAAGAAGAGAGAGAGACAAGTGGAAGATGAAGTGAATAGGAAGGAGGATGAGAATGAGATGAGGAGGAGGAGAAAGAGGAGGAAGAGCAGGGGAAGGCTGAAAAGAAAGCTGAGGAGGAAGAGGGGGAGAAGAAGAAGGCTGAAGATGAGGTGAAAGCTTAGGAGTCGGCTGAAGAGGAGGAAAAGGCTTAGGAAACAGCTGAGGAAGAGGAAGAGTAGGAGGAGGAGGAGGTGGAGGAGGAGGAGGATAATGCTGAGAAGGAGGAGGAGGAGTAGAAGAGGAGTAGAAGAAGGAGAAGTAGGAGGAGGAGGATAATGCTGAGAAGGAGGAGGAGGAGGAGGAGGAGAAGAAGAAGAGGAAGTAGGAGGAGGAGGTAAAGAAGAATAAGGAGGAGGACGAGGACGAGGAAGAAGAAAGATGTGGGGAAGAATGGAATAAAAAGATATATATATATACATATATATATATATATATATATATATATATATATAAGAACATAAGAAATAAAGGAGACTGCAAAAGACCATAAGGCCTACACTAGGCAGCTCCGTATCCATCACCACCTGTCATCCCCATCCATAAAGTTGTCTAATCGTTTTTTTAAAACAACTGATAGTATCAGCGCTTACTACGTGGTTACTAAGTTTATTCCATTCATCGACCACCCTATTTGTAAACCAATTCTTGCCTATTTCCTTCTTAAATCTAAATTTGTCCAGTTTATACCCATTACTGCGAGTCCTGCCCTGTTGTTTTATTATGACGACCTTGTTTGCATCACCCTTGTTATAGCCTTTGATCCACTTGAACACTTCTATTAGATCACCCCGCACTCTGCGTCTTTCCAGAGAGTGTAAGTGTAGGTGCCTAAGCCTCTCTTCGTAAGGCAAATTTCCGAGTCCTTGTATCATTTTGGTCATTCTTCTCTGTACTGATTCTAGTGAATTTATGTCCATTCTGTAGGACGGAGACCAAAACTGTACCGCATAGTCAAGGATGGGTCTAACTATCGCTAGATAGAGTTTAATAATTACCTCTGCACTTCTATTCGTTACCGTCCTAGCAATGAAGCCTAATGTACTGTTTGCTTTATTTCTGGCGCTAATGCACTGCTTCCTGGTTTTAAGGTCCGGACTCACCAGAACTCCCAAGTCCCTCTCGCACTCAGATTTACAGTTCCAACCTGAATGAGGGAAGGAGTAAGGACTGAAGAAGGAAGAACGAAGTAGGAAGGAGGGTGAAGGAAGAAAGAAGGAGGAGGAATGATGAGAAAAATTATTGGGAAGAGGGAAGGAAGGAGGGAAAACAGAGAAGGATGGAGGAAGTAAGAGGGAGGAAGAAAGGAGGAGGAAGAAGGAAGGAGGGGGAAAGGAGGGAAGAGGGAAGGAGGAAGTAGAAACGAGAAGGGGAAAAGAGAGGAGAGAAGAGGGGGGGAAAGAGAGAGGAGGAGGAAGAGGAGGGGAAGGAGGAGGAAGGGAGGAGGGAAGAGGAGGAGGGAGGAAGGAGGTAGGAAGGAAAGAGGAGGTAGAATGGAGTAAGCAGGATAAAGGAGGGAGGAGAGAAGGAGGAGGGAGGAGAGAGGAAAGAGGAGGGAGGGGGAAGGAGGGAAGAGGGAAGAAGGAGGTAAGAGGGAAAGAGGAGGTAGAATGGAGAAAGAAGGATAAAAGAGAGAGAGAGAGGAAAGTGAGGAGGAGATGAGGAAGAAAGAGGAGGAGAGAGAAAGGAGGAGGAGGGAAGGGGAAGGAACAAATGTAATACAAAAAAGAAAACTCATGATAAATTTCCAAGCTGAGGGATCTGGTTCACAAAAAGAGAGAGAGAGAGAGAAAAGAGAGAAAGAGAGTGTAGTTACAACAAAGAACTCCAAAGTCATGTAAACGGGAGTTGGAAGCTGAGGTTCCCTTTGTACAATGTACCTTTCCAAGAACTCAGGAATATTGCGAAGGTACACAAGCCTTGAGAAGAAAACGTTACAAAAAAAAAAAAAAAAAAGGCAGACTACAGCACTGTCGGGGAAAACGGAATGGGGTGGGGGGGAAGTCAAACATATCCCAGTTGATTTTTCTCTTTCCTCAGGCTTCTAATAAAACACACACACACACTATCGGACATTCCTTGTCGGATCTCATAAAACTTTGGAAAATGAGCGAGATGTTTTGGTAATATTAAAACTCAAGTCGCCCGATTTGGTTTCTTTGTGAAGCAAAGGAAGGAGATCAACACATTTCTTGATCCGCGTAGAAGGTAATTCCAGAATCTAATAAGACCAGTTTATGAGATTTCGTGCAAAGTCAAGAACATTACCCCTTAATCACGTGACGGGGATTTGCTGTAATGATAAAAGAGATATGCATAATTTAAAATGAGCCTTTCTTGTCTTACGGAAGACCTTCCGTTCGCAATAAGGACAGAATCTATTCAGGACGAGTGCAACAAACCCACCAACCTATCCCATGTCAACTAACACCTTTTCCTCTTACTCTGGCTGCTTAATTCCTCTCCACACCATCGGGATCAGATGCCTCCTAGACAAGTTTGCAGTCTCGTGTCCTCAATCTAGAAATTCTTTACCAACATCTAGAAAACTGCGCCATCTATCGGCCGATCCCAGAGACCACCTTGAAGAGATCTTCTTTCCTGTTGTATGTATGTACATTCTTGAAATCTATTCTTTCGGTGTTTATGACACTGCCTCTACGATAAGATGTTGTTCTCAAGAATAGGCAGACCTTCTCTCTCTCTCTCTTTCTTTCTCTCTCCTCTCTCTCTCTCTCTCTCTCTCTCTCTCT
>NC_134806.1:4183759-4208759 GCF_046742065.1 Oratosquilla oratoria | reverse complement strand
AGAACTATCTATAATGTACTTAGGAAGCTGAATTCCCTAGTTACCTCTCACTTCCCTGCCTTTGTATATATACTTATGTTTCTTTTGTTAATGCACTCTGAGGATGTCTGATTAGACGAAAGCGCTCGGCCCACAGTTTATTATTGTCCTTAGGGGTTTTCTGCACACACACACACACACACACACACACACACACACACACACACACACACACACACACACACACACACACACACATACACACACACACACATATATATATGTGTATATATATATACATACATATATATATGTGTATATACACTACTCTATTGACCATCAGGACTACAGTCCCATGACCGCTTTTACTTTGCCATGTATATGTATACACACACACACACACACACACACACATTATGTATATATATATATATATATATATATATATATATATATATATATATGCATATATATATATATATATATATAAATATATATATTCATATATATAAATATATATATATATATATATACATATATATATATACATATATTCATATATATATATATCTATATATATATGTATGTACATATCTCTCTCTCTCTCTCTCTCTCTCTCTCTCTCTCTCTCTATATATATATATATATATATATATATATATATATATATATATATCTACCAAGGACTACTATTACACAGGACGTGCGCACCCAGATCCCAGGGTCCGCTAGCGGAGGCCATTGCTTTCTTTGTAACCTAACATTTTATATTGGACAAATATATCAAAACTAGAAACCTAACATTGTATATAGGACAAATATATCAACTATTGACTTATTCAATGCAGTATAAGTTAATAGAAACTTTTATAGTGAAATAAGAAACTATTTTTAAGGCACTGTTATGCTATGAAATGCCAATTTTAGCCGACTTAACAGGTATTATTGTGTGAGGTTAGTGGACACCAGGGTTGGCGATTATTTTTTTTTTTCTTTTTAAAAAATATAAAAAACAATTCTTTTTATTTAAATCAGATTTATTTGATTTAAATATATATATATTTTTTATAGATTTTAAGTATTGTGGGATTGCTATCTGATATGCGATCTGATTGCTAAAGGACATTTTTAGCATATCAATATAAGGAGCAGAGTTGTATAGACTTGCCACAAGTATACAAGGGACGGTATAAGCCGTATGTGAGGACGGTGTGCTCAGGTTCACTCGATTCCTCCAAGAGTTTTCTCATCTTGGTGACATTTGCTGCATTGTCTGTCACAACACTTCCAATGTGACAACCAAAATCTTGCTCAGCCTTCTTGATCGAATTTTGTACAAGTTGTAGAAGATATTTAGCAGTGTAAGGTTTCCTTGATGTGCCTATTGTGTCAACTAAATAAATCTGACCAGTGGATGTTGTTAGAGTGATACATATCAAGGGCTCATTATGGATGTTAGACCACCCATCACTTTTGATATTCCTTTTCATACACAAGATCCAAGTACTTATCAGCAATATCTTTTCTGGATGGAGGAATATAACCTGGCCTCAGGTTCTGAACCATCTTGAGAAACTGAGGATGCTGAACAGGACGAATTGGTGAATTTGTAGCAAATATAATTCTTGCAATTTCTTTGTCGAGATTTTCCTTTTGAGAGGCTGAAGTTTTTATGATAAGTCTGTCCAGAGATGTTGATGACTTTCTTTTAGATGAAAATGATTTAGCAGAAATGGCGCCTGTGGAGGAGTCTGATAGTGACCTTTTTTAATGGTGGAGTCAGGTTTGCAGATAATTCATATGGAGCCGATGATGAAGGGATTGAAACTGTTGATACAAATCCTGAAATGGAAACAGAAAATTTTAGCATATTGCATAATTTATAAATGAATAAATAAGTGAATGAATACAGTGTGATTTAGGCTACTTTTGAGTACAGTAGTTATTTTTCTAGATAATGATCATATTCACACAAACCACTGAATTATTTGGAAATAATTAACAGGATATGAAATAGGTGGGCTTGGAATTCAGCCCACACAGGATTCAGTCCACTTTTAAATTCACTAAAATAATGGATTAGTTGGGTTAGGTTAAGCTAAATCCCTTTGGGCTGAATCTCATTTGGGCTGAATTCCAATGGAACCTATGAAATATATTACACAATGTTGAATGAAATGAATAACAATCATCAAGGCCCCAAAGTTGAGTGGATACAGTATATAATAGTGATATAGTCATTACCCAAAATTAGAAGTAATGAAGTTGAAGTATCATCTCTTTGGGCCTTCACATTTTTATTGCACATGCTCTCCATTGGTCACCAAATTTATATAGTTGCGTATGAAAAGGGAGAAATGCACACAATATATGTAAAATTATTTACCTGGGTCATCAATTTCTTCTTCTGTATACTGTGGCTGACCTTGGCATTTATCTCTGTGAGATTTTGATCTTGACATAATGCCCTGTAGTTCCTGACTGCATTCTTTGTATTTAGCTCGGTACCCTTTGCCAGAAGTTGTTGGTAGTTTTTCAAAATAATTCCAGACAGGATAATTTTCTCTACCTGAAGGAACCACTCTGCCAGGTCCAGAAGACATCCTTCCTGGTTGATTTCAAAGCAGCAACTGACTCAGTGTGAAGCTGCTTACCTAGAAAAGTTTTCAACAATAGTCTTGTTGAAACTTGTTGTGGGCTGCACAGTGATATATACTACATGTAGGCTTATACCGTTCCTTGTATACTTGTAGCAAGTCTATATAACACTACTCCTTATATTTATATGCTAAAAATGTCCTTTAGCAATCAGATCGCATATCAGATAGCAATCCCACAATATTCAAAATCTATAAAAATCTATTTAAATCAAATAAATCTGATTTAAATAAAAAAAATCTATTTTTTATATTTTTTAAAAATATAAAAAAAAAAAAAAAAATCGCCAACCCTGGTGTCCACTAACCTCATACAATAATACCTGTTAAGTCCGGCTAAAATTGGCATTTCAAAGCATAACAGTGCCTTAAAAATAGTTTCTTATTTCACTATAAAACTTTATATTAACTTATACTGCATTGAATAAGTCAATAGTTGATATATTTGTCCTATATACAATGTTAGGTTTCTAGTTTTGATATATTTGTCCAATATAAAATGTTAGGTTACAAAGAAAGCAATGGCCTCCGCTAGCGGACCCAGGGATCTGGGTGCGCACGTCCTGTGTAATAGTAGTCCTTGATATATACCAATACCGTATGCCAATGCTGGCTGGGGAATACCAATGCAAATTCAGGCAGAACAGATCGACAATTGATCATATACGAATGCATACAGCAAGGCAGATAATGAAGAAATACTACGAATACAATAAAGAACTCTACCAGCTATCTATGGATTTTCAACAAGCGTACGACAGCACACACTGACAATCACTGTGGCATATCTTAAAGGAATTTAGAGTACCAGAGAAATTTATTTTCCTGATAGAGGTACGCTATGCAGACAGCAGATGTGCAGTGAAGAAATGGGGACAGAAACTGAAGAATATGAAGTTATTAATGGATTGAGGCAAGAGTGCCTTCTGTCACCAGTGTTATTTAATCTAGTAATGGAAAAAGCGGCAAGAGAAAGTCTTAACCTCCTAGGAGCGAGGCTGGATACAGGGAGTGTTAGACTATTGGCCTACGTAGACGATGTGGTAATGATAGCGGAGAATAAGGACGAAATCAACCATTTGTTCCCGCCGTTCCAGGTTTAAAAGGCAAAGCAGATCGGACTCGTACGTAATGAGAAGAAATTAGCAATTATGAAAATGTGTAGAGAGGGTGGCAATGGACGTGTTGAACGAGTCGGTAACCTAAAGAACCTAAGCGCATAATACATTGACAGATTCAAATTCCGGGGAGATCATAGTCTCTGAAAAAAAAAAAAAAAAAAAAAAAATCGAAATGGACACAGAAATAATTGAAAGGATTGCAGCAGGAAATAGATGTTACCATGCACTTCTCTCCATCAGAAGGGACAGAAACGTTTTTAAGAAAACAAAACTTATCACTTATAATAATTTGACCAACTGTGTTATATTGTTGTGAGACCTGGACCTTGACAGAACAACGAAAAAGGAGGCTAGAAATCTTTGGAAACAACATTCTTAGAAGAATCTTGGGACCAGTATATGACGAGGAGACAGGAGAATGGAGGAGAAAATGCAAAAGAGAAATTAGAGAGGAGACAGATCAACAACTAATGCAATACGTTGTATGCGGAAGAAGAGCAAGGTGGGCCAGTCATTGTGCCAGGAAGGAGCAAACCAGACTACCAAAGATGGCGACGGAAGGAAGAGTGAGTGGTAGGCGCACACAAGGAAGACCGAGATAGTGATCGAGTGATGACGTGGCGAGTGACGCGGTGCAAATTAATCCCGACCAGCAAGATTGGATGGAAACGGCTGAAGACAGGCCAGTCTGAGGAGGCAAAGTAAAAGCGGTCATGGAACTGTAATCCTGATAGTCAATGGAGTATAGTGTATATATATACACACACACACACACACACACACACACACACATATATATATATATATATATATATATATATATATGTATATATATTGAAGTATGGAAGACAAATTAGTGAAAGGGCGGTGAGCTAAACACAGAATACAGTTGGAGTTTTATTCACTGACGTTTCGTCCTTACCAGAACATTCTCAAAGTACATGTCCTGGTAAGGACGAAACTTCATTGAATAAAACTCCAACTGTGCTCTGTGTTTAGCTCACCGCCCTTCCACTCATATATATATATATATATATATATATATATATATATATATATATAGATATACATATATATATATATATATATGTGCGTGTGTGTGTGTGTGTGCGCGTGTGTGTGTGTGCATATATACTCTCATATATAAACATTCATATATATATATGAATATATATATATTCGTATATATATGAATATATATATATATCCGTATATATATGAATATATATATATATATATATATTATATATATATATATATATATATCTATATATGTATATATTCATATACATAAATGTCGTATAGCGTTATATGTAAAATGTTGTTGGGAATCCAATAAGGTAGTGTAAAGAATGTTATGGAAAATAAAAAAAAATATCGCTTTGAAGGAAAACTGAAATAAAATACATATGGAAACACACACGCGCCGCACTAGTCACTATGTAAACTAACCCATGGGTAATCGGATTAGTTTACATTAGTGAATTGTGTACAGAGTTAACGAACCCAACCGCACGGGTGCTAGTTCGCGTAGTGCCTTGTCCGGCGTAGATATATATTCTAATACATATTCTCTTTTAGTTTTACGCTGGTAGTAAACTCTGCTAACGTCTGCAGATGAATTTACACTCCCCTGACGTATTTGACGAATTCCTTGGTAAAATGATTTTACTGTTTTTTTTTGTTTTGTTTTTTTCTGTATTTAATGATCTCTCCATTTCTATCTTTCGGTGACATCATTTACTGAATCCCTAAAGCTCGGCCCCTTTAATTCTTTTAACTTTACAAATAGTTCCTTCTAATACATCCATGTTTCTCTTTCCTTTCTCTGATCTCTGTCTTTTGTTGATAAGCTTGTTTTGTTCTACTCTCTGTTTCGTCTCTCCTACATCCAATCTGCATAGTCCTTCTTTTCATTAGGTAATTTGTGACTTTGGAGTATTTGTTTTCTCCATTATTTTTGTACTTTCTACTTTCTTTGTCGATTCCCCAATGATATTCACTAAATTCAAATTTATATCTTCGATGGCGCCATCGTTATTTCTTAGAGTTTCAAATCTCTTTCTAACTTCTAACTGAAATTCTTGTTATCTTTAACCTTAGCGAGGCTTATTTTCTTTTTCAAAATTAGTTAATTTCTATGGTTATTTCTATAATTTATTTTCATCTATTTCTAGTTTGATTTAGTTGTGCAACATACCATTCTATAGTCACTACCTTTCATTTTATTCATAACCATAACATTGCTAATGCTCTTATCTCCTAACATGAAGTCTGTTTCGTTATTTGTTGTTCCATTTGGGCTTCTCCAGCTCCATTTACGACTTATATGTTTTTGAAAGAAAGTGTTCATTATTCTCATGGCGTAGTTCTCTGCAAAGTTTACCAGCATCTCGCCTTTGTCATTTCTCTCATCTACTCGAAACTTCCCAAAGCACGACTAATCTCCTACCATCTCCCTTAATTTAGCATTGAATTCACCTATTATCAATGTGTATTTAGTTTTTTCTTGGTCCACTACCTGACTTAAATAATCGTAGAAGGACTCAATTTTATAGTCTAAACTCTCTCAAGTTGACGCAAAAACCTGGATAATTTTTTAGAGTGTACGATTTACACAAATTTACACAACCTTATCACAATCCAAGCTACCCTATCTGATAGATTACTGAACTTTACTACGTCACCAGCAATCTCTCGGTTGATCAAGGATCCTACTTTGCGAGATTTTTCCTTCTCCTTACCTCCATAGTAGAACAGGTGGTGACTATCTTGTAACTGTATCAGATTTTCTTCTTCTCTTCGGACTTTATTCAGTCCTACGGTGTCCCACTTGAAGTTCTTGACTTTTTCACACCAAGTTTCATCCTACACATCTCTTGTCTCACGTTATCGTACCTGCCGGCTTGATATAGTGTGTTAACGTTCCACATTCCCCACTTTTATCTCCTCTTTTTCGACCACAGTCGTTTGATGACGGACGGTTGATATCTGTGGCGCATAACCATCCTGACCGGACGAAATAGCATTTTCATCTGCATTGCTCCTACTCATGTCTTTTCGGCTGTTCCTTCTTTGGCTCTGTCCCAAGGCTATTCTTGGGTATTATTTGGTGAGGTCCCCATCTCTCATTCAAGGTTCTGGTCCACGGTTTCTTATTCAAGATATTATCATCAGATGAAAATCCATGTGAACAAGTTGCATGAACACGACATGGACTGGAAGTGAAGCGTTTATTCCTGACGTTTCGTCTAATGACTTTCTCAAAGGAAATACACGCTTCACTTCCAGTACATGTTTCCTTTGCTGTGTTTATGCAAATTATCATCAGGGTCCCCCCCCCCCCATCCGCCACCCGGGGGACGCACCTGGTAGGAGTTCTCTCTCGCCCAAGTATCACACCCACGCACATCTAGAAGACCCAAACCTTAAGGTTCTCGTTAAAAAACTCCTCCCAGACCCTCTTTTGCCTTGACTTCCGGTGGGAATGTACCCCTTAGGGTTACAGAGAGCGAGATCCCTAGTCCCGTTTGTTTAGATAACGGGCAGGAGAGTTCAGCAGTGTCCCAGCATGTGAATCAGTTTAACCACGGTCTCGACTGGGACAAAGGTGATCTCTTGTACAAATATGGTTGTGGGTTCAGGAGGAAGATGGTGGAATCCACATTTATAGAATATATTCCCATTATGAACATTTCAACGGGACAGTGCACTCCAGACATAATATCAGGACTTTTGATCACCTACATCGTCAACAGGCATCTTCCATCTGACCCTACACCACAAGATTCCTAGGTCATCATTCGAGTAAGGGTGGGCGTCCTTTAGCCTTTCCCCTTTTCCTCTTTTTGTAAGAGAGTGCTATGTAAACATGGCACCCTTCTCTCTTTCCGTAGTACTGAAGTGGACTGTAGTTTACAGTCGAAATATATAGACTCACAGTTTTAATTTTTTTCTTCTGCTCCGACTGTGGCTTCAGTTTTGATACACACACACACACACACACACACACACACACACACACACACACACACACACACACACACACACACACGCACGCACACACACACTGACACACATACACACACACACACGCTCACATACACACACACACACACACACACACACACACACACACACACATATATATATATGTGTATATATAATATACAATATATATATATATATACACACATATATATATGTGTGTGTGTGTACGCACGCACACGAACGAACACACACACACACACACACACACACACACACACACACATATATATATATATATATATATATATATATATATGTATGTGTGTGTGTGTACGACGAGTGTACCGACTTGAAAAGCAGCGAAAAATGACAAGGAAATAACAATTTCAAATGCTGAATTCCCCCATACTGGTACACCAAGTCGCATAACGTTCCAATGGAATAATTCGTTTATATCTGTGTTTATACCTACTAGTAACAGAAGCCTGTGAACCAGTCACACATACACCGATATTGTTAATACTGATTTCACTAAGCACACAGTGAGGGCGTGACTGCACTGCACCCGGGATCGTGTGACAGAGAGAGTTGCCGGGAATAGCCAACTTCAGATGACGACATCGTCAGCTAGTTGTCGATATCACATTTCAACCTCCGTGACCCTGGCTTAAGGAGCTGCAAATGTTGAAGGAACTGAACTCTGCATGGAAGAGTTAGTGGTGATGACGATAACATGTCCCATTCATTACAAAGGACTACAAAGGACTACAAAGGCGGAGCACGCCGACAGGAGATCCCCCCGGTCCACATCTAGGTCGGATAAAAAAAAAAAAAAAAAAATCATAACAATAATAAACCAACAAATAAAAACTATAATAATGTAAATAACAAACAGAATACACAAATAAATACACAGGCATAGTTAAATAACAAACAAACAGGCAAACAGCAAATAATAATAAATTGACATATAACTAATAATAAATGAGAATCAAACAGACAAATGATAACAAAACAAAAACAAATAATATAAAATAACATATAATAACCTACGATAACATGTTTATTTCAACAGTGGGGGGGGAGGGGAGCGAGAGCCTTAGATAGACCTAAAGATGCTTCAAGCCCCAGCCGGTCTTGTCTTTCTACTCCAAGATACTGTCTATTCTTTCCCGGAACCAGATACTTTCCGTACGTGGTCAGGACGGTTTAAAAATCTGACGGGAAAAGTAGCCCATAAATCCCAAGAGCCAGGTGTGATTAAACACTGTAAACATTGTCAGACGCTGGAGTGGGCCGGGTAGATATAGAGTACAAGGCTCAGCAGTTCCTCAAGGTTAATGTGTGTGGCAGAACCTCTCACATTCTTTTATACGAACAAGCGCATTCGTTTCCTTCGCACGCCTGAAATTATCTTCTGGAGCGAAAATACGACAGAAGATCCCTTCACTTCTGGGGAAGTACTTCGTCTTCAAGACCATTACTGAGACCATATGAAATTCATCCCCCTTCAACCTCGGCCCCCCTCCCCCCTCCCCTCCCCCCCTCCTTTCATTAAAGCTGTTCACGTCAGCCATCCGTATTCCTCCTTTTTCTTGAAGAAAACCCTTTTTTCGGGTGGAAGGGGAGACTTGGAAACCCCCATGCGTCTTCCGTTCCTTGAAGTCCTTCATCACCCGGCCATCGGGCTGTTTACGGCGACGTTCTTCGGGAGCCTCCGACACAAGAACCCCGCTGCAGACGAGTCAGCGAGGGTCCCCCTGGCATGGAATTATCACCCTCGAGCATTTACAGTACTTCCTGCTGGAGCCATTGCTCACGAGCTCTCACGAACCTCTGTCTAATGCATTGTGAGGAACAATGGCCGACTAGAACGGGCTGGTCAAGAATAATTGCTGTCCTTCCATGAAGTCGCCCTCGCTATATCTCCCTGGGCAGTCACTTACATAAGGGTTTGTTTTCTTGGAAAAGGAGGGAAGGCGGGGGAGGAAGGCAGAAGAGGAGGGAGAGGAGTAGGAGGTGGAGGAACGAGAGAATAAGGATGAGGAGGATGAGGACTGGTGGTCTGCGACTTGGCGAGTTGTGAGAAAACCTGGAGACCAGGGTCGTCTGAGGACCAATATGGAACAAACATATATAGCTTAAGTAGGCGATGGATGAAGGATGCGGAGGAAGAAGAAGAGGAAGTTTGCCGTGCCCAGTCAGAAGGAGGTGAAGAGGAATAAAGCAAAGGAGGAATGGGACAAGGAAGAGGGGTATGGAGGAGGAGGAGGAGAAGAAGAGGGAGGGGAGGAGGAGGGAAGAGAAGGAAGGGAAGAGAGAGGAGAAGGAATAAAATGAATTCGACTCCCCAAGAAGACATCAGAGACAGGCAAAGATCAGGACCCATCAACCGAATCGAAAGCGAGAAGTGGACGCGTCATCAGATGAAGGAAAGCCAAGGAAGGTGTTGCTACATGGCAGAAGAAGACCAATGCTGGTGCCCTGGAACCGATCCTGCCTAGAATTCCCTATTCAGTTGAATAAAATCGTCTGGCGGTAGACGGTGAAATATGTACAGCGCGACACAGGTACATATAGCATAATTGGCACTTTGTTAAGGAAATGAACACTGTAAGAGTATTTCTATTGTTTTGCAGTCTTACTTGTATAGACTGAAGTCAGGACCCTCACTCGTATTGGTTGAAGTTAAAAGTCTTGCAAGTAGGAAACACTCAAAAAGCAAAATAAAATTTTCGAGTTCTCCTGCATTCCAACATTTCTGCAGGAAATCTATTCTTCCACTCATCACGAGGGTGAAATGCTCTCTCCCAACGAGTCTCATTAAAGAGGCATGAGTATTATTTATTTACACCAAAATAACGACGCATCACAAAAAGGGAACAATATTATTACAACTGTTGACAGGTGTCGTGAGGAAGATATAAAAAGAACTACAAAGTAATGTCGTAACACATTCGTAACCTTCAACAAGAACCCATTGTGTTGGATAAGAAGAAATTAAATATTCCACTGAAGAGGGTCACAGTCCGTGATCAAAATATATGGATATCGTCTATTTAATTTCTTCTTATCCAACACAGTGGGTTCTTGTTGATATAAAAAGAAGATTAGGAATAGCACAGAAAACATTCAAAAATGGTGAAAGATAATTCAGGTTCTGTTTTTGGAGTACTTTTCTTCTTGGACAAAGAAAAAAAAAAGAGAGAGAGAGAGAGAGAGAGAGAGAGAGAGAGAGAGAGAGAGAGAGAGAGAGAGAGAGAGAGAGAGAGAGAGAGAGAGAGAGAGAGAGAGAGAGAAACTCGAGAGGTTTTGAGTCTTTCAGATATTGTATTATTGTGGAGATGGGAAAATATTGGGCAGAGGAAATGAAAAGACTAATATGTAAATATAGAAAACGGGAAATTTATCATACGCATAATCAGTCGTCGATAGAAAATTAATGAAGAGGATGACATATTATGGACAATGAAAACCTGGTCTTTCATCAATGTAATTTTTCTGCCTACTTCATTAATATCATTATAATAAGGTTGTTTTTCGTACTCTTAAAAATACACAATGGCATAATTTTTTCGATATAATTTTTTCTAAAAGAAAATTTTAATATAATTTTTCTAAAAAAAGAAAAAAAAAGACCTCTTTTTATCTGCAAACAATTATCCAATTTTAATGCAAAATAACAAGAACACTGCCCTCTCTCCACCTCAGGTTTAAAAGAGAGGAAGCAAAGTATATTGTTCATATTTTCCAACGATAAACAGTTTCATTAGAGACGGTAAAAGAGAAGCAGGGTTTGAAAAACATCTATTCTAATTTCCTTATATAAGCTCCGTCGTTAGTCTTCTACTTCTTTTCATCACCACTCCATGGTTATGGACAATGTAATTATAACGCTCGAGTACACTTTTGTACATTTTCCATCCTGCCTCCCTCATAACAAGTACGTTTCGCTCTATATATAGATTCGAGAATATTCTTGCCTACGGTTAACGAATTTCTCTCGAGTTTGTGGAATTGGATTTCCAGTAAGTTTCCTTACATGTTATGTATGTAATCATATGTACATATATACTGATTTCTAGATAAAAGTACATTGAAAATATAATAACGAATGTGTTTTTGCATGAGTAAAAGCAGCAACGACTGCAACAGCACTGTAGGAGAGAGGCCAAACGCAGAGTATGGGATCCAATGTATTTAACGTTTATCTATTGTAAAAAATCCCTTGTTTTGATTTATATTATCAATGAGAGATATAAACGCAGATTCAAAACATCTACGTTTCATAGATGTTTTGAATCTGCGTTTATATCTCTCATTGATAATGAAAATAAAAACAATAGATTTTTTACAATAAATAAACCATTAGCAATTTTAATAACCAAGTAACAAACAATTCACGGAAATTGTGTTTACACCATTTTTATGTTTGTTTCTCCCCGCAAGCTCGGGCTATATAAGGAGGAGTCAGATGTTTCTCCACTGTGTTATTTCTGAAGAAGTCCTGCTGGGCGAAACGTTAAATACATTGGATCCCATACTCTGCGTTTGGCCTCTCTCCTACAGTGTTCTTGCATGTTACAAAGGGAATACAAAGAAAGAGCATGCCGACAGGGGACCTTCTGGTCCATAACTAGGTAGGATGCTAAGAATAGAGAGTTAAAAAAATAATAAATAAACGAACCAAACACTTGGCAGGCATTACAGCATATTGCTTAGGTGTTTATCTAAATGATTCTTTAAACTTCGAACCGTAATGCATTACACTGCCTCTGGCAGAAGTTTATTCCATTCATTAACTACACGGTTGACGAAGTTGTTTCTACCCACTTCCAAATTAAATCTACGTCCTGACAGCTTGAGACCAATGTTTCTCATTGCATTCGTATTCAGTGTAAACATGTCATCACTTTTCATGTTGTTAATTCCCTTTACAATCTTTAAGACCTACATCAAGTTACCCCTAAATCTACGTTTTTTTTTTATGGAAAATACATTCGTATACTTTAGGCAGTTTTCGTATGATTTATTTCTGATATTTGGAATCAGTTTTGTGGCTCGCCGCTGTACTTTTCCCAATCTGTCAAAGCCCTTAATACGATTCGGCGACCATATGGACACAGCATATTCCAAATGTGGACGAACTAACGATTCATACACATGATTGATGACTGATGGATTTTGAAGTCAAAGGATCATTCAATCAGTTCTAGATTCTTATCTGTTTTCCCTGAGGCAGAAATACATTTCTTAGACGATTTGAGATCGTTAGTGACCATTACACCAAGATCCTTTTCACTATCCTTTGTTGTTGTTGTTGTTGTTGTTGACGTTCTCCAAACAAGTTGTAGTCGCACTTGATGTTATTTTTACCTATGTTCATAGCTTTGCACTTACTGGGGTTAAATTGAATTAGTCACTTTTCAGACTATTGTTGTAGTTTATCTAAATCATACTGAATATCCAATTGATTCGAGGGACCATTTCCTATTCCACGCAGCTTTGCACTGTATATATATGAATTATATATCCAACACACGCAGACAGTCACACACACACATACACATACACACACACACACACACACACACACACACACACACACACACACACACAGACACACACACACGCACACGCACACGACTCGCTGCCTCCACTACGGCGGTCCGGGTTCAAATCCCGCCCAGGGCTGAAATAATTTCAGTATCGCTGCGCTGCGGGTTGTTCCTCCAACTCTTGTGGGCGGGGGGTTGGGTGTGTGCGTGCGTGTAAGGTCACAGCATTACCCATAGATCGGTCATATATGAGCTCTGAGCTCTTCCGGGAGGGAAATAGTTGTCGATCACGAGTCCAACACGCGATCCAAAAAAGACTGTGGTGAATCACACGCACACATACACTTGCAGGAGATCTGGGAATCGAATGCACAACTACAAACATAGGTACCTGGAGAGGAAGAGAAAGACATCTGCTCTAATATCAGCCACATTGAAACCGACGCGCACTGGAACGTCTCCCGGTTATGGTTATGCTTGATGCTCTGCAAACGTGAACCAGTCGGTAGAAAGAGAGGAGAAGGGAATGCTAAAGCCAAAGGAGAGGGAAAGGGAGGAGAGAGGGAAAAGGAATTGAAAAAGAAAAAAGAGAAAGGAGAGGAAAAGACAGGGAAAGGGAGAGGTATAGGATGTCGAAGGAAAGGGAAGGGAAAAGAAAATTAGAAGTAAAAGGAAAGATAGAAGAAAAGGGAAAGGTAAAAAGAAAAAAAGGAAAGAAAAAAAGAAAAAGGGAATGTGAAGAACACGAAGGGAAAAATGGAAAGAAAAAATGATAAAGTAAAAATGAAAACGAAATAGATAAAAAAAAAAGAGGAAAGATATGGAGATGGGGAGGCGAGGGGAGAAGGGAGAAACAGGGAGAGGAGAAGGTAAAAGGATAAAGAGAGAGAGAGAGAGAGAAGGAAAGAGAGAGGAAAAGGAAGAGTAAAAGGGCGAAAGAAAGGGGGATGGAAATTGGGATGAAAAGGGAGAGGAAAAAGGAAAGTGAAAGGGAAAGGAAGAAGGAGAGGGAAGGGGAGAAGGAATGGGAAAGTTTGGGAGAAAAAGAGAGGGAGAGTGAAAGTGAGAGCGAAAGTGAGAGGGAAAGGTAAAGGGAAAAGGAAAGGAAGAAGGAAAGGGAAGGGGAGAAGGAATGAGAAAGTTTGGGAGAAAAGGGGAGGGAGAGAGAAAGTGAGAGGGAAAGAGAGAGAGAGAGGGAGAGGGAGAAGGGAAAGAGGACGGAAAATGAGAAGGAGAGAGGAAGAGTGAGAGTGAATGGAAAAGAGAGTAGGCGAAGTAATGATAGAGAGAAGGGGAGAGGGAATGGGAGAGGGAATGGAAGAGTGAAAGTGAGACAGATGGAAAAGGAGAGTGAGAGTGAATGAGGTTTGTGTGAGTATGACGGGGGGAAAGGAAAAGGAAGAGTGAAAGGAAAAGGAAAATGGAAGGGGAGGATAAAAGGAAAAAGGAGAGGGAGACGGAAAGGGAGAGGAAGGGTGGTATCAAAAGGAAGGGGATGGGAAAAGAGGAAATAGAAGAGGGAAGGGGAAGAGAAGAAGTGAAAAGGGGAGAGGAGGAGGGGAAAGAGGAAGGGAGAGGAGGGGGAGGGGGAAGAGGAAGGGAGAGGAGGGGGATGGGGAAGAGGAAGGGAGAGGAGGGGGAAGAGAAGGAGAATAGGAAAAAATGGAGAAGGGAGAGAGAGGAGAAGCGTAGAGAGAGAGAGAGTGAAAAGGGATAAGGAAAATGATGGAAGAGAGGGATTGGGAAAGAGAGTAAAAGAATGAAGAGAACGTGGAGGTAGGGTGTGAGGGAGGACGGTGAGAAGAAGAGATGAGGATAATAAAGTGGAAGTCCGTCCAGGACATTACTTCATCTGGAAGGTAAAAGGGGAGGCCGGTCGTGTTCCTCATTCACGGCAGAAGCTGAGGAAACCTCTAGAAGGTCCATTTCCTTATAAGGGCATGGAGCTCCAGAGGCCGTATCAGGTAGCAGTCTGAGACCAATGAACCAAACGTGTTCCTGTGTAGCGATTTTATTCTGGCTAGCGTCAGGTGGTTTTGTTCATGTGAGACAAAGACCAGGGGACAGGACAACGCAGTGCGTGTTCTGGAAAGTTGGGAGATCGTTGTCGCCTCCAGCATGAGACATCGTCATGAATTCCTCGGGTGCTGTGGGAGACGAGCTCAGGTAAGTTGAGTGGTGGAGAAGGCGTATCAGAGTCGAAACTGAAGCAGGGAATGTCGAGAAATGGGTGAGCAAAGTTCACTACGTCAACAAAGATGGGCAGGGTGTGAGCAGCGAGGACCCTACTGCAAAGGACACGGAGATGGAAGAGGAGGGAGAAGGAAGAACAGGAAGAACGATGAACTTGGAGACTGTAAGCTCTGCTGCTACCATTACTTTCAGTTCCCTTCTCTCCTTAATTACTGGATTTAATTCTGTTAACTGTTCCTTCTGTGATATAATATTTCTTCATTCATTTTCTACTTTATTCACTTTCTTTTCATCATTGTATTATTGTAAGTCACTCATCTGTAGGCCTCATGCCTCTTTCGTCCTACTTAGTCAAGTTCCATTACTCAGTAAACGAAGGGGAATCAAATTGAACTTACATTTTTCTTCATTTTCTTCACTAAATCTTCTACAACGTCATTGTCTTAGATACACCAGAGGACTCCCACCTGGGATCCTTATTACACTCACCAAGCCAAGTCTGCTTCGACGTCACTATTTAATTCATCCAATAACTTTGACCGTCACAAACAAGTGCTACCCTTTAAGGGCGTGAATTTAATTTCGTGCACCAATAATTTCTCGCCTCCTCCACCCTTTTCTCAAATCAGAAAGACTGTTATACTGTCTCAAGCAATAGTGCTTACGCAAGCAATCTTGTCACGAAGCGAAGTTGCTTTAGCGTTAACAATTTTATAACATCAGCACCTATATCGATACCCTAGCTTGTGGTTACAAACATTGGGCGGTGACCGAGAATATGCAACTCTGCAACTCCGTAGCGGTCATTGTTTTCAAAACATCTATGTCGTAAAATTAATTTCTCGCCACCTACCCCTCTATCTACCTAGCTACTTGTCTACTTTAATCTACCAGCCTCTTAAAGAGACGGATGGACAGGGACAAGAGAGAACAGGGAAATGAAAGAACAGGGGGTAGGAATAAAAGGGAGAACGAAGAACAGGGAGATGGAAGGGCAGATATATGGATGTACAGAAAGAACGAAGAGCAGGGAGATGTAATAAAAGGGAGAACAAAAATAGGGAGATGGAAGAATAGGGGAAACAAAGAACAGGGAGATGAAAATAAAAGTAAGAACGAAGAACAGGGAAATGGAAGAACAAGGAGAATGAAGACCAGGGAGATGAAAGCAAAAGGGTGAACGAAGAACAGGTAGATGAAAAGACAGGGAGAACAAAGAACAAGGAGATGGAAAAAGAGGGAGATGGAAGAACATGGAGAACGAAGAACAGGGAGATGGAAGGAGAGGGAGATGGAAGAATATGGAGAACAAAGAACAGGGAGATGGAAGAACATGGAGAACGAAGAACAGGGAGATGGAAGGAGAGGGAGATGGAAGAACATGGAGAACAAAGAACAGGGAGATGGAAGAACATGGAGAACGAAGAACAGGGAGATGGAAGGAGAGGGAGATGGAAGAACATAGAGAACGAAGAACAGGGAGATGGAAGGAGAGGGAGAAGGAAGAACGCAGGAGGAATAACAATAAAAAGGGAGAAAGGGGATAAAGAAGAACGAGAAATGGGAAAGAAAAAAGAGAAGAAAGAACAGGAAGAAGAAAGAGCAGGAACAGGAAATAACAAGGAGACGAAGGACCAAGAGAAGGAAGAATAAAGAGAAGAAAGAACAAGGAGAAGAAGGACCAAGAGAAAGAGGAATAAGAGGAACAAGGAGAAGGAAGAAAAGGAACGGGATAAAAGGAAAGATGAAGAAGAAGAGGGAAGAATGTGAGGAAGGGAGAAGAGGAAAGGTAAGATAAGAAATGAGAGGAACAATAAAGAAACAAACAAAAGAGGAGAATTAAGAGAATGGGGAGTGAAGAGGAAGATAAGGAGTGAAATAAGAAGACAGCAGTGAAAATAAGAGTAAAACGAGAAGACAGGGTGTGAGCAACGAGGAACAAGTGAATTAAGAAGACGGATCGAGAGAGGAAGATGGGTTTCATGAAAAGCAGAAAAAATTAAAGAGAGAAGAGACGAGAAAGAAAAGGCGAGAGAGATGAATTAGGCACACACACACACACACGCACACACACACACACACACACACACACACACACACACACACACACACACACACACACACACACACATATATATATATATATATATATATATATATATATATTGTAGAAACCACAGGGAAATAAAAAATCGAATTACTAAACGTTTTCGTCTATTAAGACATTTTCAGAGTATTTAAACGTTTAGTATATCGTTCTTTTGATTTCCCCATGGTTTTTGCAAAATGTTTATTTATGCATTTTTTATCAACTTTATTGCATATATATATATATATATATATATATATATATATATATACATATATATATAAATAAATAGCTAGCTAGCTAGTTAGATAGATAGATAGATAGATAGATAGAAAGAGAGAGAGGGGGGGAAGAGAGAGAGAGAGAGGGAGGGAGGAAGAGGGGTGAGAATATCAGCTATATAGACAATGGTGAAAATTTGATTGCCCATTGGACACTCAGATCCTCGTTCATTTTTACTGAGAATGTTTGTAAAGAAGCGTTGGTATGTGTGTATGGGGGGGGGAGGGTGGATATGTGGTTTAAGGTTGGGTGGGGCTTGGGGGGCTCTTGGGGGACTATCAGTACCAAAACGCTCAACTGGCGTGAATCACGTCTTTAAGTGTGAAGGACCATTTTCCGACTGAATAAAATCGTCTGGTGTCAGCCAGAACACTCCAGGTACACAGTCAATGTATTAAATGGCCCATCATGCAGTGCCAGGTCCGTTGCAGGGCGAAGGTCTGAGGCGAAACAAGATATCCGTTCGTTTGTGAAATGCATTTGGAAGCGCGGAATGGGACAATAGTGCATCCGTGTGCCCAAAATTGAGAAACAGACTTGATTCAAGTTGAGTTGCCCGACGGCAGTTCCGCAGAACTTCCTCCATTATGTCCACATTGAAGATAGATCCTGCAAGAGCGTTTCATGGATGACAAAGTTTTATCTCGGTTCTGTGGGGAATAAAATTTTTATTTCTCAGTGGGTTGTTCCCTATGTATATGTATATGCCCATGGCTTCCCCCGTCCGCATTGTTAGGGAGATGGCCAAAATCAGAGCATGTTTTGACTCATCATGAGAAGAAGAAGAAGAAGAAGAAGAAGAAGAAGAAGAAGAAGAAGAAGAAGAAGAAGAAGAAAAAGAAGAAGAAGAAGAAGAAGAAGAAGAAGAAGAAGAAGAAGAAGAAGAAGAAGAAGAAGAAAAAAGGGCAAATCCACAGTTCCCTCTCGTCGCAACTTACCCCACGCATGGGAACACTCACAAGAGCTTAAAATAAATAATCAAATCAATGACTAAATAAACAAATAAATAAATAAATAAATGAATAGATAAATAAATAAAAGTGGTGTCTTAAGAGTGTTACAAGAGTGATTTAAGAATGAAAGCAGAAACAAGAGACATTAGAAGATAAAAACTGGATCAGCATTTCTCTACGAGTGAAGGTTTGTCTCCGAACATAGAAGAGAGCTGCGTGTTTCTGATCCCTGAAGTCCATAGGGTATTGACTGTACATAGTTATACAGTCAGTACCCAATACGGGGTGTTCAATACTGCATGTGAACAGTGCGATGAGAAGCCATTACGGTTTTCCAACTGCCTGAGCTATGTGGCTGTTAGCTGTTAGTTTTAGTAGCTGAAAAAAATCCTTGTAATAGATTGCAGAGTTAATTTGGAAACTTCGACCCAACTATTAATGGGCACCATCGCTAGGATCGGCCATTGTTGGATTAGAGGGGGTAAGGAGCATACACCAAGAGGAGCTTAGCGGTGACCGAAGGTGTGTTATCCTCCTATGCGTTTTAGGGACCGTTGTAAATAGGTCAATGTGTGTTTTTGTAGATATAGAAAAGGCGTATGTCATATTCCCTTGAGGAATAGCGTCTTTAGCACTGGCAAAGCTTCACTATATGAAAGAAAAAAAATCATTGTTCGCTGGGTCCAACGCTACTTCGACATCAATTCCATATTGTCGAAGTCATGAATTCGTGATAATATGACTTGCAAGGACCATTACCATCAGCTCTGTTTGCAGACGTCAAAGGTAGAGGAGCTGAGAAGGGAGCTAAGTTATGCAGTGGCTCAGGATCCTTGGGAGAAGAGGTGTGAGAGGCAGCATATTGAGTCGAGAGCGTAGCACGTGAAGATGACACAACCTAATGAGAAAACGAGAGGAGTCACAGCTGGAAAGACTCTTATTCCAGCGTGATAGCCGACCTCTACAGAGTCTATTCTGGCGAACGCCGTGCCGTTGTATTTACCTGGAATCGACCTCTGCTTGTTACAACAATCCAAGTTATCTCTTTCAGCTCGGTAGTGTATTATACGTTTTGATCAGGCTGACATTAGATGATTTCGTTGATTTGAAGGAAGCCAGTTAGTTAGTATGGACAGGCATCCGGGGCAGTGGCCATGTAACCAGGACTTAGGAGTTGACCAAAAAATAACGAAGAAAGCTAAGATTAACAAGTGGTAACTCGTTTTCAGAGAGTATGTCTCTCTCTCTCTCTCTCTCTCTCTCTCTCTCTCTCTCTCTCTCTCTCTCTCTCTCTCTCTCTTATTTTTTTCTCAACCCGACGAGACGATCTTGTTCAGTTACGTGAAGGGCTGTTAGGCCTATCTCCGATCTAACTAATGACTTTACCGGGAACTATATACTACTTTGAAACCCTTTCAAGCTTGCGAGACGATTTTCTACATCAGTAGCGTGGCAAAATTGTTAATGGAAGTTCTTCAGACGGGGGCTAATCCTTTGAGCATGATAGGGGCAGAAGATTCTATTTAGTTGATGAGGCGAAAGCGTCCATATGGGTGTGTTAGTGTGCGTGTTAGTGTGTGTGCGTGTTTGTTTGTGTGTGTGTGTGTGTGTGTGTGTGTGTGTGTGTGTGTGTGTGTGTGTGTGTGTGTGTGTGTGTGTGTGTGTGTGTGCGTGCGTGTGTGTATGTGTGTTTGTGTGTGTGTGATTGTGTGTGCGCGTGTGTGTGTGTGTGTGTGTGTGTGTGTGTGTGTGTGTGTGTGTGTATGTGTGTGCGTGCGTGCGTGTGTGTATGTGTGTTTGTGCGTGTGTGATTGTGTGTGCGCGTGTGTGTGTGTTTGTGTGTGTGTGTGTGTGTGTGCGTGTGTGTATGTGTGTTTGTGCGTGTGTGATTATGTGTGTTTGTGTGTGTGTGTTTGTGTGTGTGTGTGTGTGTTTGTATGTGTGTGTATATATGTGTGTGTGTGTACGTGCGTGTGTATGTGTATGCTTGTGCATTTGTTTTGTTAGTATGTTTTTTCTTGGGGGGGGGGGAGACAACCATATTGGAGGCACCATCCCTAGGGCATAGTGATAGTATTTGAAAGATTTTATTTTACTAAAAGCCTAACTTACATGCAGAGAAAGGGACAGTATTTTGGGATTCAGGAGTTTCTGGAGACATGAAAATTTGAATCAAGAGCCTCTCGTTGACCTTAAAAAAAAAAAAAAAAAAAAAAAAAAAAAAAAAAAAAAAAAAAAAAAAAAAAAAAAAAAAAAAAAAAAAAAAAAAAAAAAAAAAAAAAAAAAAACTCGCTCTCTACTTTCTCGATTTTTTTCCCTTTATTTTCTCGCGTGTCACAATGGCCTCCAATCTCACCCCGATTTCGTCCCTGGGGCTGTCTCGATCTCACAGGGAAAAACGGACAGATTCGTCTGTAGCCAAGCGCCTCTTCGCGACTGATTTACCGGATTATATAAACTAGCTTTAAAAGCCATCAAGGCTGATCTTGATTGATTTTCGAAATCATCAATCAACTCCTCAACATGGACCCAGTACCACCTAATGATTTTGTGGACTCGTTCATCCCAAGAGGACAAATGCGTCCTCTTTATATATTCTATTATGGTTAGAACCAGACGATTTTACTCATCTGAAAGAAAAAATTTGTACAGTGAGAGTTGATTGTGTCATTTATAAAATATCATCTCAATAAAATGAAATTATTTCTAAACTAATTGAGAAGTAAGGGTTTCCTTGTCTACTGTGAGTCCCGTGAGAGTTAATTGTGTCATTTATAAAATATCATCTCAATAAAATGAAATTATTTCTAAACTAATTGAGAAGTAAGGGTTTCCTTGACTACTGTGAGTCCCGTTTCAAGGTCTTGCAGCCTTTTCCATCCTATCTCTTTCCTACGATGTAAGGAGAGGAACTCAAACCAGGATTTAACTCCTTCAATACGGTGACACCGACGCAGGCGTCATGAAATTTGAGTGGGTATACGAGGATACCAGCGTTTGCGTCTTGATTATATTTATTTTGTAGTTGTAGCTGTGTGACCCCACATATTCTGTGAACTAGCTTCATCATATTTTCTGTAGTTATCAATATTCAGAATGGAAGAGAACAAGCAATACAGCTGTAACTTTACATTTTATAACGCGAGTATTGTGATGCATCATCGAATCATCGTACATCAGGCAGCTGATGTCGCCCGCGAGAATTTGGCTCGTTTTGAAGAGGTTAAAAGGAAGTTGAAGGGAAACTAACCGCTACTTCATCACCTCCAAGTGGTACTCCTGTTAAGCCAACGGTAAGGAAACGACTGAGACTTACAGTATATTCATTCACCGTCCCTCCCACTAACTAACAATACGTTTATTCTTTCAACCATTAGTCCTCTGGTGCGGGGCCATCGGTTGCCTTATGCTAGGATGGAGTGCAGCACAACTCGGCTTATCTCATCGACAGGGCCGGTGCTAGGAATTGCGGAGCCAAATTAGAGAATCTATCTCGGGGTCTCTAGTCCACAAAAGTTCGAAATTTATGTTTTATTTCCGTTTAGTATGGTAATCTGAGGCAAAAACCATTAAATGCTTGATATACTAAATAATCAAAGACGATATTATATATATATATATATATATATATATATATATATATATATATATATATATATGCAAGTTAAGGCCAGGGCTTAAGCACTTCCACGCGGGGCCACCTTGAGGTGCGAGGGCTTATTTGATCAAATCGGTCAAATAGAATTAAAACTGCCTTGATCACAAACCGTATACAATCTACAGCATTCCTAAAACCTCATCATCTACATAACGACACACGATCCCCTGGTGGGATTCATATTGGACCACAGTCTATTAAACAAAGAGGATGCCCTTCCGCTGACCTAAAAAACGCCCAAACTATAAAAAAAAATCAATCTTCATTAATACACACACACACACACACACACACACACACACACACACATACATATACATATATATATATATATATATATGTGTGTGTGTGTGTGTGTGTGTGTGTGTGTGTGTGTGTGTGTGTGTGTGTGTGTGTGTGCGCGTGTGTGTGTGTGCGTTTGTGTGATCACAAGGAGGACGAACAATGCGCCAAGCACGCCGAAATTCATGACAAACTTTTCAGCAAACATTTCAGCAATTACCTTCAAAAACCCCTTTTCTAAAAAATAAAAGTCTCCAATAAAACACACTTAATCCCCTCCCCTCGTTCTCCAGATCAACGGTCATACCATATTCGCCTTCCCCCAGTAGCCGAGACAATAACAAATTCACTGTCACTAACATCTATCCCCACGAATCACGAGCCAGAATTAGTATCCCAAAAGACTTCTCTTGAATCACAGCCACTCCCCAGACTTCACTTCACACTCCCGGCAAATTTAAACCGTCCATTCAGGGAAGCGGAACGCTACACTTTCCTCTCCATCTGTGAAAAATTTACCCCGGGCCCTGACTACATATCCTGGGACATGACACAGCACCTGCATCCAAACGCAACCATTTTTACGTTAAACCTTTTCAACATGATATGGACAGAGGGTTATCCATCCAAATCCCTGGACAAAAGCCACTGTCATCCCCTAACATGAACCAGGAAAGGACAAAACCTCGCCAGACAACAACCGCCCAATCGCACCTACAAGCTGTCTCTGTAAAATTTTTGAAAAATAAAATAGTCTCATTCTGCATCTCATGTTAAGTGGGACATTACTCTTTCGTGTCACTTTTTCAAACAAGCCCCCAAATTGATCGCAGCGCAATAGACATCCTACTGCAAACAGAAACAAAAAAGCCGCACTGCATTGGTGACAAAAAAACATGCATGTGATGAATTTCTATTATTTGGAAAAACATGACACGGCCTGGAAACGATGGACCCTGCTTAAATTTGATCTCCTCTCCCTTTTCTCCACAACCTTCTAGAAAAAGCAAACTATTGATACCCTCGACTAGAACATAACCAACAAATGAAACATAAGGTAACGCACGAAAGCGCCGAGAGATTATTCACAAGGGTAGAAGCGCTGGTAAACTACGACCAACTGCAACTACAATAACAAGTAAACAGAAACAACAACAACAACAGCCTAAATGAAATAATGAACTTCACCGGAATCCAATTAAGTTGTCAGTGTCAGGGAACTGTCTCCACGCGCTCAGTCACTAGTTTCAACTCTTTGGCAGGCGATAAGATGCCATTCAAGTACAATCTACCTATCTATATAACATTAGCGGGGTAGCCAGCTAAGGTATGTACTCATAACTATTCATCCCACTCTCATCCATCACCCATAAAAAAAAAAAAAAAAAAAAAATCGACGTAGGTTTGAAACGGAGCTTTGTTCCCGACGGTAGTGTTGTCTTATCGTTTATTCTGGATAACTACAGGGGTTATTCCTCTGATGATACAAATATTCGTTTCAAACTCTTTTGTACAATCACTCCCCTTATCAATGTTGTTTTGACTAACGCCAAATAATTTAATTTGCAATGATATAATTTACAGATCCTACTAAGATAATGCAATTATTTAACTACAAGTCGCACCCGTATCCATCTCCCCACCCCTGCATCCCTACCTACTCTGGGGAAAAAATTCTATCTAGCTGTACGTCCTATACATGGCGACGTATTCTATAAATTTGTCACTGTTGCCATAGACGATGGTTTAATTCGTCTTCTGGGCGCGCACGGGGAATGAACGGGGGAGAGGAGAGGAATAACTTTGTCGTTAGTATTATTTTTTTTTCATCCTCTTTTCGTCTTGTCCTTTCATTTATTCATTTTTCGTCTCCTTTGTCTGAAATGTATTCTCATAATTTTCTCTCTTAATTGTCGCTCCTTTTTTCCATCACCGCGTCCGTTTATCTGCCCTCATTTCAAACTCATCATTCATTGAAGTATAACATTTTTACTCCTGCCTTACTCTTCGTTTTCCACCTCTAATTGCTCTCTTCCAATAATGATTTAATATACATCTGGTCAGAAAAATGAATAATATCCTTCACGTTTGATCCTCATTATTTTACCTACTTCTTCTTCCTTTTTCTTTCATCGTCTTCCTCTTCCCCTTTCTCGTCTTCCTTTTGCTCTTCCTGTTGTAGTCTTAATGTGCGACAACAACATTGATGAAAAATGAAACAGCGATCTCTTCGAAGGC
>NC_134806.1:4171259-4178759 GCF_046742065.1 Oratosquilla oratoria | reverse complement strand
TTCCAAGAGAAGTACAAGCTGCAGACTTCCCCAGGCCCCATCGGATATCACGTTTCTCCCCATTTTTCCTACTCCAGACCTCGTTCTGTATTATATTGCTCACCACTTTCACCTCTTAAGCTGAAGAATCTTTTATCAGACAAGGAGGTTACATCCATCATCTTACGCCTTATTTGCAGGAGAGTGGAAGGCGAGGAACGAGGAGAGGGCATCGTGTCGAGTTCATCCATTCATCCACACTAAAAACATTCGTTAAGCATTATAAAATACAACTACTAGTACATACTTATAAGCTATATAACTTAGAATTATACATAGCAAGGAAAAAGGAGGGTGGAAATATAATGAAAAATATTGGGACCAAACAATAGGTTAAAATCTAAGTTTTCAAATAAAGGATATCTAATATGCTGTAGTTTAAGAACAATGACATTATTCCGACAGCCTGCACTTCGCTTAAAGCTTACAACCAATGACGTGTACAGATTTTCATAAAGGCACAGCCTAAGTAGTGAGTTGAAAAAAGGCACTAGCCTAATATCTTTACAAATAGATAAAATCTGGAACACCATGCATGGTCTATCAAATACGTACATACATACATACATACATATGTATATATATATATATATATATATATATATATATATATATATATATATTGATATATACAACTGGCAATAACGATGAATCTGTTTCTCATATATATATATATATATATATATATATATATGTATGTATATATATATATATATATATATATATATATATATATATATATATATATAGATATATATATACATGTACAACAGTAAATGGGTCCCAGTGAACAGAAATACATTTTTATCAACCACAATACACTTTAATTCTAAGCCATCAACATCGAGAGACTCGAGGAGGCCAACATGCAGAAATTGAAACGTGGCACAGCCAAGGACTCGAACCTGAGCTAACACGTGACAAATGTTAGTAACTTAACCGATTGCGCCATCAAGGTGGAGGGGAGGAACATTTGGCACATGAGAGAAGTAATTGTCATTGAATAAGCTTATGCTAGAAACTATGTTTGACTGAATATTGATGATAAGATTTTTCCCTCTTATGTACATTACTTCTAAAGTTTAAGTTTACGTTGGTCTTCACAGCTAGCAATGATCTATGTGCTCTTAACTAAACTCTTCTGGTTGGCAACTAGGTGATGGAAATTTTGTACGAGTTGCTTAATAGCCCCGTTTTGCAAGTACATGGAAATTCGCCTACTGAGACTGCATCTGGTATGTCCAATGTAGCTAGAGTTGCGAGGTGCACAGTCCTCAATTAAACACTTAAGCTCGTATACTACATTAGTTTTACAGGTAGCCTCAGTGTTGCAAAGTCAGGTTATGTTTCATTATCATAATCTTAGGGTTGAAATACTATACCACTAAGCGGGTTTGCATACCACCACAAAAGGAAAACAAATCCACATGGTGGTATGCACGTAGAATTAAAAAAGACAGGACTTTTGCAGTTGTTGATCTTTTTACTTAAGTTTCCTAAAGTTCTAATCAAATTTCACGCATCAGGGGGATGAACACACGCCAGACCACCTAATGTAGATGATCTGGTGTTTACTCATCTCCCCCTATGCAAGAAGTTTAATAAGAACTTTAGAAAACTTAATGGAAAAGATCAACGACTGCAATATATAACATGTATGTATATATATATATATATATATATATATATATATAGACATATATATACATATATATATACATATATATATGTCTACATATATATATACATATATATATGTATACATATATATATATATACATATATATATATATACATATATATATATATATATATATATATATATATTCAGATTTATATGTATGTATATATTGGAGAAATGAGGGAACAGATTCCTTTGGGTCCACGTAGAATTAAACACGACAGCATTATTGCATCTGTTAAATTTCATTCTTAAAATGTCCAATTTTCTAACAAAACTCCTTGCACTGGGGGGATGAACAAACACCGTATCACTTGATGCAGCCATTTATCATTTCGACGTTTCGTCCTCAAAGGGACATCTTCAGGAATTACATCTATAGCAGGATGGATGTGTGAGCAATTAACTTCTCCACATTTAGGTGCTCTGCGGAATTTAATCATATTTTCGTGTTTTCTATTAACTTTTCCCTACTAATGTCTTTTTTAGGTGTTGTTTCATATGTTGCTTAATTGCTCCATTTTGTGCATGCAACGTTAAACGCCGCCTAAGATTACATCTCGTGTGACCTATGTATGTGTTATTACGAGGCGCGCAGTCTTCAGTATTACAAAAGAATAGGTACACTACATTTGATTTAAGTACTGTAATAGGTCTATTCTGGCTACAAAGCTTATTCTGTTGTTACAGCAGCCCTAAATCCTTCTTAAGCACCTCCAAAGCCACCCTCCTCCTCACTCCTTATGCATGTATATGTTTAAACATGAATGTGGATAAAAATTTCAAAATTGATACCTCCAACGCAACTAGGAATAATGGATGCGAGATTATAGGAAAACGATTTCAAACAGACGTGACAACATACTCTTTCTTCAATCGTGTTGTTGATATATGGAATGGTCTACCATCCAACGTCATCGGTTATTTCACTGTATAGGTATTCAAAAAATAAATAAATAAACAAATAGATAAATAAATAAATAAATAAATAAATCGACATATACTTAGTCACAAATCCCCGACTAGAATTATTCAGTCAAAATAGGCAAAAAAAAAAAAAAAAAAAAATTATATATATATATATATATATATATATATATATATATATATATATATATATATATATATATATATGTATATACATATATTTTAACAAACACAATGCACTTTAATTCTAAGCCATCAAAGGCCAGCATGCTTGAAATTGAAATGTGGTACTACCCAGGACTCAAACCGGGTATCCTGGGTGGGTGCACGACTTTTCGTCGCCGTCTTTTCGTCGCCGGACTTTTCGTCGCCGACTTTTCGTCGCTGGACGTTTCGTCGCCGTGACTTTTCGTCGCCGGACGTTTCGTCGCCGCGACATTTCGTCCCCGCGACTTTTCGTCGCCGGTCTTTTCGTCGCCGGACTTTTCGTCGCCCCAAGCATTAATTGTATGCAAAGATTGACAATTGGAAATATATGATTTAATGTCATACTTGTACTTATATTCCTACTCCCAATGCAATAATATGAGTGTGGCAAATAGCTATACATCTCAGTGCCGTATAAACCATTCATTCTTGCCTTAACCAGTCGACTTGCAAATACCTGAGCCCTAACTTACGTAGATGAAATACAATTTTATTTAAATCACAATAAATAATTTAATACATCATTATCTAAATATATATTTGACACGTCAGTATATATGATAATTTATTATTGGCATATCATACAGTAATAATTTGACACGAAATCATAATTATGAAGCTATTCATTAAAGTGTAAGGGTAAAATCATTTATTATAAAATTAGTAAGTTATTAGTAAATAGTCCATATGTATTGAAATGTAAAGTTCTTTAGTAAGGCACGATGTTGTGTGAGATACCTCTCAGATAATCCAGTATGTCACGGTTTTCATAGTCCTCTACAATGTCCATAATCCTCTCGTCCAGCCGCTCGTAGATATAAATATTGTCAATCTTTGCATACAATTTATGCTTGGGGCGACGAAAAGTCCGGCGACGAATTACAAATTTAACAACTAGTTAATCATTGATAGTCTTATAATTCCGTAAAAATTTTCACTATCAATAATATTAGGTGACCAATGTAATAATAATAAATAATAGGATTATGTGATTATTACTAGAAAAAAAGTGACTGGACAGACGCTACTACCAATAATCACATCAAGATCAATCAGAAGAAGTATATTGAATTTGGCATTAAATCATATATTTCCAATTTTATATTTCAATTATTTTATATTTCAAATATTGTCAATCTTTGCATACAATTTATGCTTGGGGCGACGAAAAGTCCGGCGACGAAAAGACCGGCGACGAAAAGTCGCGGGGACGAAATGTCGCGGCGACGAAACGTCCGGCGACGAAAAGTCGCGGCGACGAAATGTCCGGCGACGAAAAGTCCGGCGACGAAAAGACGGCGACGAAAAGTCATGGACCCATCCTGGGTAGTACCACATTTCAATTTCAAGCATGCTGGCCTTTGATGGCTTAGAATTAAAGTGCATTGTGGTTGTTAAAATGTATCTCGAATCACTGGGACCCATTCAGTGTTGTAATATATATATATATATATACTGTATATATATATATATATATATATATGTATATTTATATATATATGTATATATTATACATATATATATATATATATATATATAAATATATATATATATATATATTTATTTATTTATATATTAGAAACAGAACAGCCTTGTAAGGACCAATAGGTCTGTTACTGTTCGTTTGTTCATGTAACTTCATGCAACGACTTAGAGAGATCCAAACGTACAGCGTGGGCCGAGTTGTGCATAAATTATTCTTCGGATCAAAGAGGAAAAAGGTTTTGCTTTTTCATCGAGGCAAGGAAAGAAATACCACCGTAAGCAGCTTAGAATATTCACCCAACTCTTGAAAATGAAATAATAAAATAAATTAAGGATATTTACGACCGAAGCATACGTATGGCCAATATTTCTGGACAGCTGGGGAAAGTGGTAATTATCAGTAACCTCTTGGTATCGAGTCCAGGCCATATGAAGAGGATATACAAGTGACGGGCTAGAGAATCCCATATGGTTACCAGTGATTACCACTCTCCCGAGCTATACGAGTACACAGGGCCAATGCGACACCATTGAGCACGATAATTATTATCAATTGCTATCAGTAGGCAGCTTTAGTCAGCTCAGAGACCCCCCACCCCCCCGGATTCATTCTATCATTATAGGACTGGTATATACATCAAGATAAAAAAAAAATTCTAACCCACCTCTATTTATTGATTGATTGATTGATTGATTGATTGATTTATTTATCTCTTTTTGCAACAACTGAAGTCTAAGTTATGAAATATATCATGGTGAAGGATCACATAGAAGTGCATTTTGCCTCTAAATTTTCAAAATACTTTGACAGGAGGAACATACGTAGCTTCTATGGTGCCCGATAGCTAAGGGGTTGAACGATTTGGGTTCCTTTAACTATATATATATACACTGAATATACGTATATACATATATATATATATATATATATATATATATATATATATGTGTGTGTGTGTGTGTGTGTGTGTGTGTGTGTGTGTGTGTGTGTGTGTGTGTGTGTGTGTGTGTGTGTGTGTGTGTGTGTGTGTGTGTGTGTGCGTGCGTGTGTGTGCGCGCGCATGCGTCCGCATTTATAAATATATATGCATGTATAATCCGGAGGGCGACCAAACATTCAACCAAGAGTTGATGAAAGAAGCTGTACGCTGATGATATCACAATGGTATAGCGGAGCAAGGAATGACTGGATGAAGCCTTAGTCGGTTGGAAAAGCGCCCTTATGGGACATGGGATGATTATATACCCAGATAAGAATCAATTTGGCTGTGAGTAGGAGTGACGAGGAGCGTAATATGTATCCACATATGAAAGACGAACTAAAGTGGATTTATAGGGCGTGTGGGTGTTCGCATTGAAGGAAAGGAGCATATTAGAGAAAATGACAGCTAGAATAAAAAGTGTAGAAAACCTACGAGACTTATGTACTCCTTACAATTAAATAATGAAAAAATAAAATGAAAATAAATAAGATAAAACAAAAATGAATAAACAGACAAACAAAATATAAATGAAAAATCTGATGTACTTAAGCCTTTTAACACTAATGATGTTATATAGTTCAGAAACGTGGACCGCAACTAAAAGAATGGAATAGACTTAGTAACCATGTAGTTAGCATTGAAACTATCGGTTGTTTTAAGAAACGGTTAGACAACTTTATGGATGGGGATGACAAGTGGTAATGGACATGGAAGTCCCTAATGTAGGCCTTATGGTCTCTTGCAGTCTCCATTCTTATGATCTTAAGATACTGTGGCAGTATACAGGCGGTACAGAAGCGAATCCTTCGACTCCCACATGGAATTACTAGGAGAGACAGAATAAAAAACAAGTTACCCCAGAAGCCCTTGGAATGAGACACTAAATCAAATTGCGCAAGAAAATGAACTGAAATGGTAAGGACATGTCGGAAGAATACAAGAAGAACCGGAAGGATGTTGGGGGTGGAGATCGGAGGAGACTAGACTCATCGGGAGATCCCGTAAACGGTGGACTGACAATGTAAAGGAAGAACCACAAAGAAAGACAACCTCACTCGAAGAGGCTACTGGAGACGAGAATCTACGAAGACTGAGACGGATGAAGAAGCCTTGAGTAGAGGAGAGTAACATACAGAAGTGAAATTAAGGATCAGGTGAGCAAGTGAACATCTCCCATGGATCGCCAGGCTGTCCAAGCTGAAACTGTCTGACGAAAATCAGGACGAAATGCAGTATCCGCAAACTACCTGAATGTTTGAAAGTATCATAAAATGAAAACGCATCTAAGGTTATTCCTAGATCGGTGCATTGCGATTTTTTTGTTGTCTAGTTTTCGTCAATATGATTTTTCTATTAATTTGTTCACATTCATTTATTTATCTATTTACTTACATATTCATTTACCCCCTCCTTAGTCTGTTCATTAATTACTACCTCATTTCTTTCCTTACGTCTTTTATTATTTTCCTTTGCCCACACTTTTCCAAACTTTTCCATCCTTCCTCTCTGCAATATTTACAGACCATTTTTTCTTAAGTTCATTCACCTATTATTCTTCCCAATTGCATCCGGCAAACAAATTTCCTTTGAGCTTTTTACCTCCTAACTACGCCTTATGTATCTCAGCCTTTCTTAATTACATGTTTTTTGTTTTTTTTTTGCAAACTGATTCTCCCCCACTAACTCTTCCTGATTACATCTGACAATGTTTTCCTCCTCAAAGTTTTAACAAGATTCCCTCTCGTTTGTTATAAGAGGACAAGGCCATTACGTTTCATGCCATGTAACCAATTCACGGGTGCTCAGATTTTGAAATGGCTGTCACTAGACGTTTTCATTCGCCCCAGGAAAACTCTCTGAAAGCCAAGAGTCATGTAATGACATATAAAGTTTAATATCATGACTCGAATGATTATTATTTCATTGTAAATATGTATATGCATACACACACTCATATATATATATATATATATATATATATATATATATATATATATATATATATATATATACATAACATGGACACTTGGAAAGAATGAGTGATGAAAGATTAGTGAAAGAAGTGTGGAAAGCAGAGGTGAGGGGAGTGAACTTGAGGGGACGACCGATGAATAGATGGGTGGATGGGGTGAAAGGGGCATTGACAGAAAGGGGAATGTCTGTTGAGCATGGAAGGGA
>NC_134806.1:4163759-4166259 GCF_046742065.1 Oratosquilla oratoria | reverse complement strand
AAGTGCCATTGATGTGCAGGAGACGGGCAGTAACTGCTCTTTCCGAAATTTTGAATGATAACAAGAATGGATTTGGTTTCGGTCGGAAATGTTATGAAAAAAAAAATGAATAGGTGGTTATAGATCAAATTTGCAGTCATATGTCGCTGTTTGGTTCTTATTTATCCAAACCGTTTAAATTTCACAAATAAAACCTTCATCATGTTTGTCACCAGGTAATTCATTCAGTCAAGGGTCATTTTTTTTTTTTAGAAATTTTGAAAAGAATGACAGAAGGAGAGAACAGACTGAGACTACACCACGCTGTGTATCTTTTCAAGTACGAGTTCTCACCTTTTTCACTCTTATTTCAACTCCCTGGGTAGTGAAATTATTAAACGACATGCACCAAACTGTGGGGCAATGTCATAAACTTGACAAGAAAGGTTGCCAAATTGGAAACTAAGTTATATGAAGCAATAAGGGGCATCGTCTTGATTTGTATACAACCGGCACACTGTAATAAAAGAAAATGGGAAGAGCGAGCGACTGGAACTGCCAGTGGCATTCAATCTTTGCTTCAGTTTTGTGTTCGATGGAAATTGTATCTCAACTTTTGCAATACTTCCTTAATTAACTCTTCCTTCTGGAAGAATACGGTTTTCATTTTACACAGCGCAAAGCAGAATGGATAGATTTTTTTTTTCTTTTAACTCGGACGAGGCATAGAACCATCATAGACTTGTGCAAGAAAAAAAAGAAGAAGAAGAAGAAGAAAAAAAAAACAGATTTTGTCGATCGCGACTGGGGACTCTGAAGGATTCCAATCAAAGCGGTAGCTGGAGGGCATATCCACAGAAGAAATAAAAGAAATAATAATAAAAAAAAAGGGATGTTGGAGAGGCGATAGAGGGGCTCTCCAAAGGCTTTCATTCCAACTTCGCCCCGATGACCGACCGCGACCTCCGACGGCGACGGAGAAACGACGCAGAAGTTCGCGATGTGATCCTCGAGGGTGTGTTTGATGAAATGGAAAATTAATGCGAGGAATGAGAGAGTTAGGCCCAGAGATGACGAAAAGGGGGAGAGGAGGGGGAAAGGAAGAAAAGAATGAATACAAGAAGAATAAGAAATTAATCAGGAGGATATAAAAGAGAAAGAAAGACACGATAAAAAAAAATCTTCTGCAGGACAGGAGGAAAAAGGTGAAGAAGAAATTGATAAAGGAAGATAGAGGGAGAAAACCAATGGAAAGGATGGGGGGAAACATCAAAGAAAGCTACATGGAAGGGGAGTGAGGATTTATGGGCAAGTTCTAGAAATAGTTGCTGTGTGGGGTTGGGCGGGAGAAATGGGTACAGGCAGGGATGAAGACGAAGGCAAGAGGACAAGGGTGAGGGTAATAAGGCAAGAGGACAAGGGTGAGGGTAATAAGGCAAGGCTGCAGATAAGAGGGCAAGGGTGAGGGCAGAAGGGTGAGGACAATGGAGGGTGCAAGGATGAAGGTGGATGATGAGGGCGGGGTGGTTGCGGGTAAGGATAAAGGTTAGGTGTGTGGTCGAGGGCAAGGGTGAGAGCAGAAGGATGAGGACAGTGGAGGGTGTGAGGATGAAGGTGGAGGGTGAGGGTGGGGTGGTTGAGGGTGAGGGTGGGGTGGTTGCGGGTAAGGATAAAGGTTAGGGTGTGGCCGAGGGTGAGGGTGAGGATAAGAGTAAGAGGGGAAGGGTGTTGATGAGGGTAATGGTGAGTGCGGGAGTGAGGGTGAGGACAGTGTGAGGATGAGGGTGAAGGTAAGGGGAAGATAGGAATGGGACAGAATTAGGGAGCGTTATATGTGTGGGTAAAGACAAGGATTACACTTATCGGGAGTGTAAGGGTAAGGTGAGGACAAGGGTGAGTGTGAGTATAAGGATGAGAATAAGTGTAATCGTAATGGCCAGGGTGAGGGTGGTGGGAATAGGAGTAAGGGTTAGGGTGACAGTGAGGGCGTGGGTAAGGGTGGGCATGGGCGTGAGGATAAAGTTATGGGTAATGGTGACAGTGACGGTGAGGTGGAGGAACAGAGGATGACGAAAACGGTGATGTAAGACGGTTAGGCGTGACAGTGAGGATGAAGGTACCGGTGTGAAGGAAGGTGATAGGTGAGGGAGCAGAGAAAACGGGGCACAGGCCAAAACAAGTGAGTGTGAAAAAAAGAGCAACGCGAAGAAAACGGGATAAGGGAAAGAAGGGCAGGGAATGTGTCTGGCGAGGAAGGAGACAAGCCAATAGAAAAAAGGGGGACGCGGACGACGGCGCTGGGAAGGGCAGAAGAAACGGGATAGCGACGTTTCTGACAATACTGGTTTCGTTCCGGAAACTCGACTGTCACACCAAGTCGGCCCGACGTGTCAGGCGGCCGCCGGGGGTGGAAGAGATCCGAGCGAGCGCGGCGGATTCGTGCGATGGGTAAGCGGCCGCAGAAACCCCGACCACAACTGCATCTTCGCGTGGAGTGAGTTCGAGGACCGACGCGGCGTGA
>NC_134806.1:4153759-4161259 GCF_046742065.1 Oratosquilla oratoria | reverse complement strand
ATATATATATATATATATATATACATATATATACATATATATATATATATATCTATCTATCTATCTATATATCTATATATATATATATATATATATATATATATATATATATATATATATATATATATATATATATATTTTTAAAGATTTGATTGGATCCCCTTTGGACTTGGGTCTTCCATGGAAGCCAATCAAAATGGGATCAGATTGGATTATTCCAAGAGTTCGACTCTAAATTGTCTTCTTGCTGCTGGCTGATGGTGGTTGACAGTAAGAACATTCTCAGTGACCTCTTTGATCTAATGAATGAAGAATATATTGTCTTTGAATCTGCGATATCAATTTCCCTTAATGACATCCTACTCCTGCCTCCAATTCGTTTTAATCAGTAATATTATTGAGATAGAAAGATGTTGTATTACAAAAGATAGTTGCAAGTGTTATGACATCCCCATGTGTTAATTTATTGAGTAAGGAGGTAAGACATTTGAACAGAGCAGGAAGAAAAGTCTAAGTAATTGCCCTATCAAGAGGGATGAAGATACATTCCCATTAGGACGGACAGAGGGTGAGGGGTATTGACAACGAGAAGGAAAGAGAAAAAGAGGAAAAGAGAACACATGGGAGACAAAGAGAGGAAGAAGGAAAGAGAAAAAGAGATCACGTGGGAGACACAGAGAGGAAGAGAGGTTCAAACAATGGCTTCAACGGGAAAAAAGAGACGACTAGAAATAATCTCATCAGGATGAAGAGACAACAAGTAGCAATGAATACAGGATGATCAGTAGATGCGTAACAATCACAGCAGGGAGAAAACAGGATAAATGGTAGTAATGACAACGACAACAACAAGAAGAACAACAGCAACAAGAACAACAGCAATGAATACAGGATGATCAGTAGATAAGTCACAATCACAGCAGGGAGAAAACAGGATAAATGGTAGTCATGACAACGACAACAACAACAACAACAACAACTGCAACAAGAACAACAACAACATAGGACAGCTATTGAATTGCGCCGTAGAGTCACAAAGGAGAGAAGTCCCGAGGGAGGCGGAAACGAGTCCGGGGGGGGGGGGGAAATCTCCGCCGGTCAATAAAACTAGACAGGAAAGATTTAGACAAAAGCAAACCATGTGAAAAGAATGTTGCAATAGCTTACGGATATCTGAGGGGCCTCCGGGCGAGCAGACTGATGGAAGCAGGTGTACATTCACATCCGTCCGTGAAAAACGAAGACACGGGTCTAGTCTCGAGTTTATTTCTAACCGGTTTCACCGTAAGCTCCTTAGGTGGAATTAATTTTGACACGTGTCCTTTTTTCCTCCCTCTTTTCAAATCGTCACAATGTCTCGCCATATGTAATTATACACACACACACACACACACACACACACACACACACACACACACACACACACACACACACACACACATATATATATATATATATATACACATATATACATATATATATATATAAATATATATATATATATATATATATACATATATATATATATATATATACAGTATATACATATACATACATATATATATATATATATATATATATATATATATATATATATATATATAAAGTATATATATATATGTGTGTGTGTGTGTGTGTGTGTACATATCTGTATATATACATATATATATATATATATATATATACATATATATATATATATATATATATATATATGCGCGAATAAATCACAAAAACACGTGATTCACAAAATGTGTGATAAAACCACTCGGAAAATAAAACGAATTTGACCAAACGTTTTCGTCTATTTAAGACATTTTCAAAAGTGCAGAGTAAGGTAGCAGTGACATTATATATACAAAAGAAGCACATTAGGGGGGGGATTAGGACAGGTCCAATAGTGACTTCACTCTCTCAGCACTGCCGGACGTTTGGCCCTGCTATTGTCAAAAATTTTATATGTTACAAAGTTATCTAATTTATTCTTACTGATAATCATCAATTCAGTTTAAGAATATTCTAACCCTCCTTTTCATCAAAATTTTGTCAGTTTAACTCGTACTTTTAATAAATTTGGTGTCCAAGTTGTCTTTAAAAATAACAACACTGTTAAAAACAGGTTGGTTAAAAATTCACCTGCTTGTAATGAATTCTGTGTTCATGGTATCCCTTGCAAAAATTGTAACTTTAATTATATTGGACAAACAGGCAAGGATTTAAAATTGAGAATAAACCAACATAAGTATAACATCAGAAGAGAGCAAGTTTCATGTAGGTTGTTTTTGCATTTAATGGATTTAAGTCATTCCATTGATTGGGATAACACAAAGAAAATTGTCTTAAGTAAGGACATTAAGGAGAGGAATATCATAGAATCATGTTATATAAAAGCTTCATTTGAGAACAACATGAATATGAGTATGTGAATGTTTAAATTAGATAACTTTGTAAAATATAAAATTGTTGACAGTAGCCCGGCCAAACGTCCGGCAGTGCTGAGAGAGTGAGGTCACTATTGAACCTGTCCTAATTCCCCCCTAATGTGCTTCTTTTGTATATACAATGTCACTGCTACCTTACTCTGTACCTTTAAAAATGTCTTAAATAGATAAAAATGTTCGGTCACCTTTCATTTTATTTTCCAAGTGGTTTTATTACACACACACACACACACACACACACACACACACACACACACACACACACACACACACACACACACACATATATATATATATATATATATATGTGTATATATACATACATATGTATACATATATATATATACATTCATATATATATATATACATATATATATATGTATATTGATATGTGTGTATATACATATACGTATATATACCTCCCCTCTTTCTCTCTCTCTCTCTCTCTCTCTCTATATATATATATATATATATATATGTATATATATATATATATGTATGTATATATGTATGTATACATATGTATATATATATATATATATATGTATATATATCTATATATATGTATATATACATATATATATATATATATATATATATATATATATTTTTTTTTGCACAAACCACCGGGAAATTGAAAAAAACAGATACCGAACGTTTTCGTCTATTTATTTTCAAAGGTACCTTTGAAAATGTCTAAATAGACGAAAACGTTCGGTATCTGTTTTTTCAATTTCCCGGTGGTTTCTGCAAAAATAGTTTATCACGTATGTTTTGTGATTTCTTTATATATATATATATATATATACATATATATATATACACATATATATATACATCCAAAGAGAATCCCAAAGAATTCTATAGTTACATTAGAGATAAAAAGGTTGTTAGGAATCACATTGGTCCACTATTATCTGCTGACGGTCAACTTGAATATTCAAATGAAGGAATGTGTAATATCTTAAACAATTATTTTAGCTCGGTATTCGTAAACGAAACACCTCAAAGTGAATTCCAAACTGAAACCTATGAAAAGTCTGGGGTAAATTTACTCACTACGGTAAATATAACAAAAGAAAAAAATTAAAAGGTGTATAGACAAACTCAAAGTTAATAAAACACCAGGGCCTGACGGTTGGCATCCAAGAATCTTAAAGGAAATGAAAAATGAGATTGTTGTTCCATTAGAAATTATTTTCAAGAAATCCATCATATCCGGAGATGTCCCAAGAGAATGGATGCTAGCTAACGTTACTCCCATATTCAAAAAAGGTGACAAAAAGAAACCAAATAACTATAGGCCTATAAGTTTGACTTCAATCGTAGGAAAAATAATGGAAACTATCAGAGATGCTATCGAACATCATTTAGAAAGTAACCGTTTGATAAATGATAGCCAGCATGGTTTCAGACGGAAACGTTCTTGCGTGACTAACTTACTCGAATTCTACAACACAGTCATCTCGAATTATGACAAAAGAAACAATATAGATTTAATATATCTAGACTTTGCAAAAGCTTTTGATACCATCCCACACGAAAGACTACTTACTAAACTAGCTTTGCATGGAATAAGTGGCAGCCTATTAGGTTGGACTAGTAATTGGTTGAAGGGTCGACAACAGAGAGTTGTTTTAAATGGAAAAACTTCTGGATGGAAAAGTGTTGCAAGTGGAGTTCCTCAGGGTTCCGTTCTTGGGCCACTTCTATTCATAGTATATATAAATGATATAGACCATGGACTAAAATCTCCTGTTTCCAAATTTGCTGATGATACAAAACTGTGCGGAGTGGCAAATGATCACTCAAACCAATTAGATATTCAAGAAGATTTAGATCAATTACAGCAATGGTCTGAAAAGTGGCTAATGAAATTTAACACAAGTAAATGCAAGGTAATGCACATAGGTAAAAATAACAGTAAGTACGATTACAAGTTATTTGGAAATTCGTTAACAAAAGTGGATAGTGAAAAAGATCTCGGCGTAATTATCAGTAACTACCTCAAATCATCCAAGCAATGTATTTCAGCCTCTGAGAAAGCAAATAAGATTCCGGGACTGATTGCGCGATATTTTGATTTCAAAAGTCCATCACTCATTAACAAGCTATATAAATCGTTAGTTCGTCCACATTTGGAATATGCTGTTTCCGTATGGTCACCTAATCTCATTAAAGATATTGACAGACTGGAAAAAATACAACGGCGAACCACAAAACTGATTCCAAATATCAAAAATAAATCATACGAAAATCGACTAAAGCACATGAATCTGTTTTCCCTAAAAAAGCGTAGACTCAGAGGTAACTTGATACAGGTCTTTAAGATTTTAAAGGGAATTGACAACATCAAAAGTGACAACATTTTCACATTGAATGAGAATCAGACAAGAAACAATGGTCTCAAACTGTCCGGAAATAGATTCAATTTGGAAGTAGGTAGAAACAACTTTGCCAACCGTGTAGTTAATGAATGGAATAAACTTCCTGCACAGGTAGTGCAATGTAGTTCAGTTCGAAGCTTTAAGAATCATTTAGATAAATACTTAAGTAAGATGCTGTAATGATTATAATTTATCTTATATTATTTGTTTTTGTTTTGTTATCATTTATCTGTCTGATTTTCATTTATTATTAGTTATATGTTAATTTATTATTTACTATTTACCTGTTTGTTTATCATTTTAACTATACCTATGCATTTATTTATGTATTTTATTTGCTATTTACATTATTATAGTTTTTATTTATTATCTTATTATTAATATGATTTTTTTTTTTTCGCATCCGACCTAGATATGGATCAAAAGGTCTTCTGTCGGCATGCTCCGCCTTTGTAATCCTTTGTAATCCTTTGTAATATATATATATATATATATATATATATATATATATATATATATATATACATATATATATATATATGTATATATACATATATTATATATATATATGTATATATTTATATATATGTATGTATATATACATATATATTATATATACATATATATATATATATATATATATATGTGTGTGTGTGTGTGTATATTTATATACATATGTATGTATATACATATGTATGTATATATACATATATATATATGTATATATACATATGTATATATATATATATATATATATATATATATATATATATATACATATACATTTTCAAGCACATTAACTTTTTACTTTTAATTCTATGTCATCACGAACGAGACTGACAATGCGCTCGACGGAGACATATGCGGAAACTGATACAAAGTGAAGCCAAAGGCTCAAACCTCAGCTCAGACGTATCAAAGTAACAGTGATTAACCACTGCGCCATCAAGAGAGATATAAGTTGAGCACAATTTCTTATATTTGTATGCTCGAGCTACATACATATATCAGTTTCCGCATATGTCTCCGGCGAGCGCATTGTCAGTCTCGTTCGTGATGACATGGAGTTAAAAGTAAAAAGTTAATGTGGTTGAAAAAAAGATTAATATCTGCACTGGGGACCATTCAGTGTGTGTATATATATATTTATATATATATATATATATATGAATGGAATAAATTTCTATTAAATTGAATTAAGTGTAACGCAAAACGGCGTTTTAAAAATAACTCATATGAACAAGCAAAATATTTTTCGTTATGGATGGAAAGGCATTCTGTCCGCACGCTTTGTAATTGTATTTCTTTATAACACATGATATGTATTTATGTAAAGAATTATATATCTATATTCAAACATTTTTATGAATGTATATGTGTATATATGTGTATATGTATATACGTATATGTGTACACATACACACACACACACACACACACACACACACATATATATATATATATATATATATATATATATATATATATGCGATGTACATGGATGATAAACGCTCGATTTCCTCATCTTACAATACATTTTTTAAGAAAAGGCCATGTCTACTACCAATTCATGGTGATGTACAGGCACCTCCTCACCACACTAGACTCACCTTGTCAAATTTAAATGGGACATCAGTAATAAAAACTCGCATACTCTATATGTGTCTTCTTTTTTGTTACCTATTTCTTTACAAGAGTCTATAACTTAGTTTACTTGTTCATTCGCCTTTCGTTTAGATAATTTGTTCGTTCCTTATAGTTTTTTTTATTTCTGCGAGTGGCCTAATTATGTGCCAGAAGGGTTCTTGTCAGTATATTTTGCCAATACAAAACACAGAGCTATTGTGAATTACGAAAAATTCGTATACATCAACACACATGTTACCGATACTTTGAAGGGATAAAAAGATGAAGATTTTTTTTTGGTAGATCAGCCTAGGAAGTTGACTAGCAAAGGCTTTCGACCCGGTAGAACCAAAGATGAGGGAACAAGTCTACTGAAAGCCGACAGGAAGCTTCATTAGTTTTTTCTTCCAAGAGTTCGAAGAATTGGTGCCTCTAATGATGTACAGAGTTGGCACAGTTGGCAACGTGGTATAGAATTACACATTACGAAATACTAATTTCCTTAGTACTTTTATCCACCTTTTTAATATTCACGCCACTCGTTTTCTTGTGGATTTTCCATGCTGAGTACTTAGCCTAGTGATATATATATATTTTTTTTGTGTCATAAATAAAAGACGGAGGAGAATGATTTAACACTTTGAAGACATACGCTTGAGAGAGGGAGAAAAAGTTGATTGCACAGTTGATCAATGTAAATGATTGTACCCATCGGAGTTGACCACAGGCTGTAGAGTTCTATATCTAGAAATAAATAAATAAATAAATAAAATAAACGAATAAATAAATAAATAATAAAAGAAATAACATATAATCAAAAAGGTAATCTTGTATGATATGCAGATGACATCTGAAGTTAGACCATATTTTTGGACCATAGTTTTGCGCTACATTTAATTTACAAATGAATGACAATGCTGTTAATCGGATTTGCACTGACATTATTTAAATGCAACATTAATTATACTGATCTGTATACAATTAAAACAAATATATTAAATTTCGAATATTTTTGGGTCACTGATATTATATATAAAAAAAAATAA
>NC_134806.1:4133759-4148759 GCF_046742065.1 Oratosquilla oratoria | reverse complement strand
AGAGAGAGAGAGAGAGAGGGAGGGTGGGAGAGGGGGAGAGAAGGAAGGGAGGGGAGGAAAAAATCGTGGTCAAAGAAATCTGACTCTTAAATTGTATGAACTTCAAGTTAGAATTTATTGCACACCTTGGATGGAAAGAAGTGAATTATGTCCTTCCTCTTACACCGCCTCCTTCCTCGTTGCCTTTATCATAGATTTGGGTCCTGACTGTGACTCGTTGTTACAATTTAATCCTCGGAAACGTCAGACTACATCAAGGCCGTGCAAGACCCTAAGTTAGTTAACAACCCTCACCTCTTGTTTTAAGACTTAGTCTTCTTTCAGGTGATTTTATTCAGTTGAGGAAAGCTCCCCATCAGAAGCGAAATGGTTAAACACGATCAGTAGCGAAGAATCATAGTTTAGCTGAATGGGAGTTTTGTACACTGGAATCGATCAGGACAAGATTTACGAGCAAACGATTGGACTGAAGAAGATTATGGAGATAAGTTCGAGCTTTTTTGACCGTACATGGAGACATCCTTGAGCTGGATAGAATGTTTTAGTAATCTGATCAAACCCCACAACGTATGTATTGATGACTTTAAGAACTTTTGAACACTGTGGACTATGTGGTGAAAGTTATACTCTGTTTGTGAGGATACGAATAAAATTGGACTAGTTCGATGGCGACAGTTGGAGGTATTGCCGTAAAATGAGTCTACACTATCTCAGACCCATTAAAAATACGAAGTGTATTTGGTTCAAGGTCATGTTCAACTCCTCCATGGTGAGGCAGTATTCACATATCAACCGAATTCATTGTTCTAACACATTGGTAAGATAGACTCAATATCCCACTACCGGAAAAAAGAAAGTTATTTGAAGATACGTATATTGCAATCACTGACATTGATCCTCTTGAGCGTTCACGCTGAAGAGGATCATAGTTAGTGATCGCCATATACGTATCTTCAAATAAATTAATTTATTTTCTCCGATAGTGGGATATTCAGTCTAGTATTTATATAATTCACTGTCCAATACGATTCTATTGACTGATACATGACTATTGCATCAAGTCATGGAGGATATACTGAATTGATGTAGTTAACTTAAACACATCCACACACGATATCTATATTTATATAGATCTACATGTCTATATATTCATATATATAACCTGTAATATACGTACGCATATATACATGTCCATATATTTTGCATATATTTATCTATATATTTCTCTCTATAACCGGTAACACAGACACACACACACACACACACACACACACACACATACATACACACACACACATACACACACACACACATACATACACACACACTCACATACACTTTATACACACACACAAACAAACGTTAGAATATTCATAGTGCTGCCAAGTAGCTATTTGCGCGCAGGTGAAAATACATGTAGGAATGGGTATGCGATCCAGAACGTATATATACTCAAGCAACGAATCAAACACATAAAATAAATTGAATGAATATCACACACCTTGGATATTAGGCTGGGTTGGGTTGCATGAGGTTAGACTAGGTTATTCCAAATGCTATACAAAAACGCACCTCTAGCAACGCTGACGTGTGTGTGTGTGTGTGTGTGTGTGTGTGTGTGTGTGTGTGTGTGTGTGTGTGTGTGTGCGTGTATGTGCGGGCTTGTATGTGCGGGCTTGTGTGTGTGTAAGTGTGTGCGCGCACGTGTATGTGCGGGCTTGTGTGTGTGGATATAGGCGAAACGATGCGGGTACATGAACGAGTGTTAAATTTGCAAGACCGAAAATAGCTTGTGTAATCCTTTCATATAAAAACACGTTGCAAATACCCAGATTAACAACTCATTATATGAGGAAGGGAATTAGCGAAGATGAAAGAAGAGCGAAATAAAAGAGCGAATAAGAGCAAAGAATAAAATCTACCAACGAGTCAGCTCTCCGGTTCGGACTCTTTTTTTTTTTTTTTAAATTTCTCTTTCGTGTTGTCATTAATCTTCCTTGTCTCTCGCAGCCCAACCGCATAAATAGGACCTATTAAGATTACATAACAAGTTACTTGCTAACCTCCGCAGTTTCTGGAATGGCGTGGGGGAATTGTTTTGTTCTTATTGTTTGTCGTAAAAAAAAAAAAAAAAAAAAAAAAAAATCCTCTTCTGTAGGATTCTTCTGTAGTATTTTCTGGGAATAACCAGCTATCTTATCCTTGGAACGATATCACACCGTGGACTTGGATTCCTATTGATGGGAAAGGTGAGGTGGAAGGAGAGAAGCAAGAAGGAGGCTTAGAAAAAAAAAAAAAAAAAAAAAAAAAACTTCGAGTGGAGACCGATCTGCAAGGAGTTATCCGTGATTGGTCCTTTGGGAAATCACCAAAGACTGAGATATTGACTAGATAAAACTTATGCATTCAATTCTCCACTCGGAGAAGGGGCGGGGTTTCTGACGAGAAGGAAAGGATTGAATCCTCTTTGGTTAAGCCCCGGGATGCCTGGTTATATCTTCTGGTATTCCTTTCGGTAAGGGCAAGGTTATACCATCTCTAATACCAGCTTACCGTCTACTTCAGGCACCGGCCAGTGGATATCATTTACGGTTGCATCGCTATAGGCGATTAAAAAAAAAAAAAAAAAAAAAAAATCCTGTTGGTTAGCCCAAACCCTGACTTTGACGATGCCAACAATATAACTAATTTTCGTTACAAACGAAGATTGACAGCAGTCGACAACTTGGAGAGGGGAAGGAATTGTTACAAATTGATTCTGAAAAGAAGCAGGATTTAAGGGAAAAGACGGATTAGTGTAGTCACGAGCCAAGATGACGTCATTTAGAGAACTCGATTTCCCTCTCGACAAAACTGTCCTCTTACTGTCTTAATTCCTGTCCTTTCTCAAAAATATATTTGAAAAAAGAAACTGTGCGATGACTTAGTTTGGATCTAACTTACGAACTGCCAGAAGAAAGAGAATGGGAGCAGATATCTGTTGTCAGGTCTCCTTACGTGAGCAAATAAAATAGAGGGAAATACAGACAGGGTTGACGGTTGCTGCTCGTGGGCTCTGAAGACGGACGGACAGAAAGGGGAGACAATTCTCTCCGGTGTCCATCGCGCGCACAAACAAAAAAAAAAAAAAAAAAAAAAAAAAAAAAAAAAAAAAAAAAAAAAAAAAAAAACGATGACGTCACCGTACAAAAAATTTTCGGGACCGACGACGATGATGATGACGACGAAGACGACGACAACGAAAACGAAGACGACGACGAAGACGACGACAACAACGACGACGACGACGACGAAGACGTTGACCGTGCATTACTTCAAATACCCCCCCCGGATTACTTTCATTACTTACTCCATTCCGTTACTCTCGGTACTTCTTTCAACAGAGTAATTCATTACCACTCCTGCTGCTGGTGCTGTTGCCGCCGTTACCATGTAACAGAAGGGATCTGATCCCGTTCCATTCGATCCTGTGAACACGATCCCAGAAACTATGATTTCTAGTCATCGGCCCGCTTTAGGCTCGATATGTAATATGCATGTATGCATGCACGTAGATGTGAATATACACTGATACTGAATTGACCAATTCTCCGAGCCTCTCCTTCATCGTTTAATCCTTGTATTCACTCCTTCACGTATCATATCTACTCATTCAATATAATTCATCTAAGGATCTGGACTCGGCCGCGTCTTGGGACCTGGAGCCTCCAGCCGGCTTCGCTGCACAGAAGAGACAAACCACATTCACACGCTCTTACCGGGAATTTTATTAGGGAGGAGAAGGAGGAGGAGGAGGAAGGGAGAGAAGCAGGTGGAAGAGGAAGAGGAGGAGAAGGAAGGGGAGGTTGGATGAGAAGGAAGAGGAGTAGAAGGGGGAGAGAAGGAGGAAGAGGAGGAGGGGAGGAAAGGGAGGAGGAAGAGGAGGAGGAAAAAGGGGAGTTGGAAGAGGAGGTGGTAGCAGGAGGGGGAGGGGGAGTAGGAGGAGTAGGAGTAGGAGGAGGAGGAGGAGGAGGAGGAGGAAGAGGAGGAGTAGGAGGAGGAAGAGGAGTAGGAGGAGGAGATTCAAAATTATTACAGAAATGAGGCCGGGGAGCGGGAGCCAGGAGGAGGAGGAGGAGGAGGAGGAAGAGGAGGAAGAGACGGTATCGTTTTGGTCGCAGAATAGTCGTCGTCGTCGTCGTCGTCGTCTTCGTCGTTGTCGTAGTTCCAGTATTCGGAATACATGCAGTAACTGCAGTCATGATAGGTGTAACAGTGGTCGTAGTAATCACAGTCTTTGGATGTTCAGTTGTGGTCGTCCTGGTTGTGGTCGTCCTGGTTGTGGTCGTCGTGGTTGCGATCACGGCCTCAATTTTCGTTGTCGTCGTCGTCTGCTAAGGCAATTAGGAGTCGGATTGTCTTGGGGCCTGGGAGAGGCGTGGTCCAAAGAGCCTGGAAGAGACGTTTGGGACACAGAGTCTGCAAGAGACGGTTGGGCCTGAAGAGCTGTAGCCAGACGCCGGGAGCTCCCATCTAATTGCGTGTAGAGGAACAGACACCATCCTGATATTAGTCGAGGGACGCAGGAAAGGGGTGATGGATTGCCTCTCTGTAGGTGGTAATTAACTCTACAACGGGTGACAGATTACTTCTGGCGAGGCCGTAAATGGGAAAAGGGGAATCTGACATATTTGTGGTCCACGGAGAACGGCGGAGGGGTCTTAGAGAGGGAAGAGCACCCGCCGATGAACGGCCGTCCGTGTTCGAAGAGGCGTCCTATAAGAGGCCTTCATCTTCCTGATCCCAGTCAAGAGACGGAAGTCGAGGCTGTTATGGACCCATTTGCTGAAGACCGGGGTGGCGCGAGGATGAATGTTGTTTCCCTTGCGATAGCCGAAATATATACAAAAGCGCCCCTCGTTACGGAAGAGGGTCATCGAGAATAGATCGTTCTTTTCTTCAGATGAATGATGTACACAAGGTCCTTCTCCTTTGAACCAATTGGGTAATCCCTGGCACAATGAACGATTGTGCTCTGCCCAACGCCACCAGACGATTTTATTCAGATTGAGGATATCCTTTCTCTTCTGCCGGTTAAGTTCGAATATTTTTTTTTCTTTTTTTTTGTCTCACTGCCTCTTTCTGCGTTTGTTTACTTCTTCATTTTACTCAGTGTGCATCTAAACGACAAAAAGTCATTGTTATCCATGATAGATATGATCCTTTATCTCACGATACATCTATTACAAGGAATATACCAAAATATGTTTATAATTCACAAAAATTTTCTTTCATGAATAAATTGCAATGCTTATCCTTCCAAATGGGGAAAAAGGATGACCAAATCATATTCTGCTATCCTGCTGACCTTAAAATTCGTAATAGAATACATACAATACGATACAATAATACTGTAACTGATAAATTGAGAAACACAATACACAAATAGCAAAAAACGTCTTCTTCATGCCCGCCATGTAATTTGTAATACATCACGTCGATGCGGATGTGGAGAGGAAAAAGAAATCTGTGAATAAATTTCGTCCCAAGTTATCCTCTGGCTCGTACAAGAATTGTCACTAATGACAAAGAAATTAAGAAAGAATCTGGAGACTCGACCGAGCACTTACTCTATGTTGTCCCTCAATTCAAAATGTGAAATAAACAGATATATCAAATCAATGAGTGAATAAATAAATGAATAAACAACACAAAACATAAACAAACAAGTGAATAATCAAATGAATGAACAAGTAAACAATGAACGTATAATAACAAACAAAATAACAGATAAACAAGAAAAATGAGAGAGAGAGAGAGAGAGAGAGAGAGAGAGAGAGAGAGAGAGAGAGAGAGAGAGAGAGAGAGAGAGAGAGAGAGAGAGAGAGAGAGGAGAGAGAGAGAGAGAGAGGAGAGAGACAGAGAGAGAGATAGAGAGATAGATAGAGAAAAAGAGAGAAATAGAGATAGATAGAGATGGAGAGAAAGAGAGATAGAGATAGAGAAAAAGAAAGAGAGAGAAGTGAGAGAGAGAGAGAGAAATAGATATAGATAGAGAGGGAGAGAAAGAAAGAGAAAGAGAAAGAGAGAGAGAGAGAGAGAGAGAGAGAGAGAGAGAAAGTAAACTTCATGATGCATGAACGTACGAAATGGAGATTGGAATCAGGTCAAAGACAAAGCATAGCCTTGACCATATCCTGGAGGTGACATGGAACTTGAACCTCTTTCACTGTCGTCACAGATGAACGTTAAAGCAATTTGTCTTCATTATACGACAATTGATTCTGGCTGGTCATGTTCGCAGAGGCTGCGTGTCGAGGATATAAATGGAAACTGAGTTGCGTGTTAAACTTCGCTGCCCTTGATTAGAGGGCAATAGAAATCGCAGGAACCGCCGTAGCACGGTGCTCAGGTTTGGTTTGCCTAAGCAACACGCATCACGGGGTCGAGGCGTCTGGGATGTGGCTCAGTGACGAATCCATCTCATTTGGGTCATCTGCGATAATGTCATCTTCCTGAAGGGAACAGACCCTCAACGGGTCATTTTGGCCCCTTGGCCAACGAGCGGGTGCCACGGAATTGAATGAAATCGCCTGACGGCACCCATGGGTCACGGGGTACAAGTGCCACTCGATGGAGTTCGTAACGAGATATTGGATTTGATGGATCATCAAGATTAACGAGTGCGGCGTCAGACGACCCAAGAGTCATGACGATCATTGTCCCTCTTTTAGATGTGGTGTCCCTCTTTATGGATCTCCTCCTTGCTGCCAAAGGGTGTGAGTGGATTCATTTAAGGCGAGAGTACGAGTACAATGCCATAACGAGGGGAATTTTGGACGCGTTTTGAGGTTGGCGCGTGCGGACACGCGCCTTTGAGGTCGCTTTGGATAACTAGAAAGTGAGGATTGGTAATAGAAGGTACCGAGAGAGTGAGTTTTAATCAGCGTAGAGGTAGATGTGTATACATCCGTGAGCGCACAATTACACACAACAACGTTCGCGCACACATTCACACACACACACGCACACACACACACACACACACACATACACACAAGCAAGCAAAACACACACACACACACACACACACACACACACACACACACACACACACACACGTACACAAGCAAGCAACGCACACACACACATCTACACAAGCAAGCAACACATACACACATACAACACAAGCAAACAACACACACACACACACACACACACAAGCAAGCAATGCACACAGAAAAACACACATACACACACACACACACACACACACACACACACACACACACACACACACACACACAAGCAAGTAACACACAGAGGAGAAAAACAGAATGGAAAAACAGATGGAGAAACTACTAAAATTATAGAATTTTTTTCGGGGAAGTTGTTGACAAGAGGAAATTTATCACTACCAGAAGCTAGAAAAAAAAAAAACTCATGGATGAAAATATAGGTACAAGAAGTAAAGATGATTTAAATAGGCATGATCAAATTGAAGGGAGAGAGAGAGAAAAAAGATAGATAGACATATATATATATATATATATATATATATATGTATATATATATACACACACACACACATACACACACACACACACACACACACACACATATATATATATATATATATATATATATATATATAGAGAGAGAGAGAGAGAGAGAGAGAGAAAGAGATAAATGAAAAGCGCCTGTTATAAAGTAAAGTCCAAATCACAAATCACAGCAAACGAAATAATCGAGAGGTCGTTGTCCTTCTGGAGCAAGACAAATCTAAGAATATCTGGATCAGGAAAGATGCTAATGAGGAATCCAAGACAAACAACGAATTGAGAACCAAACAAAAGATATTTATTTCTCTCCACGGTTTTCGACTAAAAGTTCAAAATGATATCAAAGGAGATAAAAAATATGATGGAAAAGGAGCATGAAAATTAAGGCTCCACATCCAAAATTAGCTGTCTTATTGTTAATCAGGTTAGAAATTAGTGGTCACCTAACCGTAAATGAACCTAATATTCGTTGACTTGTCGAGACCAAATTACCGAGATATGTTGAACTAAAACTGGGGAACGGTAAAAAGCAGTCTGAAGACGTGAAAGAACGGGATGGAGGGTGATAGCAATTGTAAAAAACAAAAAAAAAAAAAAAAAAAAAAAAAAAAAAAAAAAAAAAAAAAAAAAAAAAAAAAAAAAAAAAAAAAAAAAAAAAAAAAAAAAAAAAAAAAAAAAAAAAGACACAGAGAGAGAGAGAGAGAGAGAGAGAGAGAGAGAGAGAGAGAGAGAGAGAGAGAGAGAGAGAGAGAGAGAGAGAGAGAGAGAGAGAGAGAGAGAGAGAGAGAGAGAGAGAGAGAGGCATAAAAGTACCACTGAGCGAAAGAAAATCTAGAAACTGAAACCAAAGGACAGGACAAAAGAAACTTCACCATAGTAGACGTACCACCTAAGATGAGTTGCTTGGGATGATGACGTGAACAAAATATTTTTTATAAATATCTCTCCTCTTGAAGCAAAGGATAAAAAAGTGATTTAATACTCCAGATAGGCAGATGTGTACATACACACAAGCAAGCAAGACACACATACACAAACAACACACATACACACACACACACACACACACACACAAGCAAGCAACACACACACACACACAAGCAAGCAACACACACACACACACACACATACACACACACACACACACACACACAAACAAACAAACAAGTGTGCGCCTCTTCCAATTTATTACATAAACAGATACTTTTGTGAAGAAAGCTGTGCTTCCTCATATCCTCCAGGAATATCATCTTCTTCAATTTCTTTGTGTTCTTTTACATTTCTTCCATATTCTTTCACCCCCATACCAACACATTCTGTCATTTTTTCTTACCATTCATTTCTAAAAGTGGATTTTATAACCCGATTTTCATTACTCTGACAAGGTCGTTAATCCCTGTCCTCATATGTCTTTCCAGACCCGCAAGTCATCCCGACCGCTGCCCTTTTGGATTTCCTCGTCTTTCTGTTTGTGAGATGACCACGACGTCGTTCTATAGTGCAACCTGAAGCGGACCCGAGTCTCAACAATGTTCATCCTTTTCCCCATTCACGTCAGGGTGTTCGCCAACAATCTGGTCTCTTCAGTTATTTTATTCATATGTTTGTCCGGCCAACGGCCATCTTTAATGAAGGCTTCCCACATCCTTCTCCTCCTTCGCCTTTGCCGTCTGTCCATTTCCCCTTTCGTTGTTCCATAATGGTCTATTTCTTTTTTGCATAAGTTTCCTTCACTTTCCGCATGTGTGTGTGTGTGTGTGTGTGTGTGTGTGTGTGTGTGTGTGTGTGTGTGTGTGTGTGTGTGTGTGTGTTTGTGTGTGTATGTGTGTGTGTGTGTGTGTATGTGTGTGTGTGTGTGTGTGTGTGTGTGTGTGTGTGTGTGTGTGTGTGTGTGTGTGTGTGTGTGTGTGTGTGTATTTACTAGTTGTATTTAACTAGTTGTATTTTGCGGGAAGGGGAGCTACGCTCGTGAAGTCTCGCCTTTGTATCTCGCAGTGTCTAGCTTTACTCTTAAATTCCTGAATGGCTTTTGCGCACACTATTTCATTGTCCAGTTTGTTCCAAATGTCCACACTCTATGTGGAAAACTGTTTTTCTTCAGATCTCCTCTGTAGCTATGTCTTTTTTTATTTTCTTTCCATGTCCTCTTGTGCTTCTCTTGTCCCAGATTAACAAGTCCTCTCTATCGAGTATTTCTGTGCCTTTCATGATTCTGTAGATGGTCAGTAGGTCACCTCTCTCTCTTCTTTGCTCCAGAGTCGGTAACTCCAGTTTAGCCAATCTCGCCTCATATGACAAGTTTGAAAGTGCAGGTGCCATTTTTGTTGCTGATCTCTGGATTCTTTCTATTTTTTTTATATTCTTTTTGGTACTGGGTGACCACAATGTCGCCGCATATTCTAGTCTAGGCCTTATCAGTGTGACCAATATTTTTCTAATCATTTCTTCGTCCAGATATGTAAAGGCCACTTTTATTGATCTTAGCAAGTTGTAGGATTCTCCGACAATTTTGTTTATCTGTTTGTCGTAGGAAAAGTCGTTTGAAACATTTACACCCAAATATTTTTCGGATCCCTCCTTTACCTCCTTGGTTCCACTTTTGTATTGTCCTGATATTCTGTTTTTGCTTTTTGCAAACTCCATTATGCTACACTTGTTAATATTGAAGTCCACTTCCCATTTCTGACTCCAGTTCCAAACTTTATTCAGGTCTTCCTGCAGTGCTTTGCAATCCTTTTCAGTTTTTACTTTCTTTAACAGTTTGGCGTCGTCTGCAAAGAAGCTCATGTAACATTTCACATCATCATCCATGTCATTCACATAAATAGCAAACATTATTGGAGCCAATACAGATCCTTGCGGTACTCCACTGATCACCTCTTTCAAATCTGAATAATTTTCTCTGAGCGCTATTCTCATCTTTCTACCAATTAGGAAGTCCTCCATCCATTTTAGTAAGTTCCCTTGTATCCCTCCTATATGTTCCAGTTTTTTAAATAATTTTTTGTGTGGTACTTTGTCAAAAGCTTTTTGTAAGTCGAGAAAGGCACAATCAGCCCATCCATTCCTTTCTTGCACTATGTCTATTAATCTTGAGTAGAAACATTAAGTTTGTGGTACATGATCTTCCTTGTCTGAACCCAAATTGTCTTGGGTTTATTATATTGTTGTCTTCCAAGTGTTTTACCCATTTATCATTGATGATCTTCTCACAAATTTTGGCTATAGTGCTCGTTAGTGAGACTGGCCTATAGTTAATTGGTTTTTCCTTATTTCCTCTTTTATATATTGGTACAATGTTAGCATTTTTCCAGTCTTTTGGTATTTTCCTTCTTTGAGTGAGCAACTTATTATGTTATGTATTTTGTCCGTTAGTTTTTCTTTGCATTCTTTTAGAATCCAATTTGCAATTCCATCCGGGCCATGTGATTTCCTGACGTCAAGGTTTGATATGTGTTCCAATATTTCATTTTGTGTTATTGTTATCTCGCTCATGGGGGAAGATCGCCTTTCATTACCTTCGTCCCAATATTGTGTTTTCTCTCTAGTGAAGACAGATTTGAAGTGATTATTCATGACTTCGGCCATTTCTAATTCTTCTGTGTATTCTATATTCCCTTGGCGTAGTTTCACCATTTCTTGTTTGTTTTTAAGTTTCCCATTCACGTATCGATAGAATAGCTTGGGTTGCTCTTTGCATTTATCTATAATATCCTTTTCATGGTTCCTTTTTTCCTCTCTTCTCACTTTAACATACTCATTTCTATAGTTTATATAAATTTGCCATTTTCCATTTTTTTTCTTTATCTTTTCTCCATTTTTTCCAAGCTCTGTCCCTTTTGCTTCTTGCCTCACTGCATCTTTTGTTAAACCAGCATTTAATGTACACTCTCTCTTGCTTCTGTCTTGGTACGTGGCTATTTATCCCTTCATTGTAATTATCCATCAAGATATCCCATTTCTCTTCCACTTTTGTCTCTTCCATGTAAAAATTTTCCCAGTTTGCATTCTGGAAGAATTTCTTTAGTTTTGCAAAGTCCGTTTTGTTGAACATCAATCTACCTTTCCTATGTTTTTCATTTCTCTCCATGTATATTTCTTCTTTTAGTTCAGTTTCAATGAGTATATGGTCACTCTTTAAAAATGGTGTCTTGTATTGGATTTTATCCACAATTTCAGGTTCTGTTGTAAATATTAAATCTAGTTTCGACGGCTCCTCGTTATTTCTATATCTGGTGTTTTCACTGACCCACTGAGTCATTGTGTATTCCATGGTCATATCCAGTAATATATTACCCCACAAGTCGTCTCCTCCTCGCACTGTCGTGTTTTCCCAACAGATTTCTTTGCAATTGAAGTCATCCATAATTACCATGTTTCACCGCCCATTAGTATTTCATTTGATGATTGCTTTGTATTTTCTAGCATTTTTGTATGCTCGTTCTCTTTCCAAGCGTTTGTTTTTGGGGGCACATAAATCACCACAAACGTTCTACTTTTCATGTTCTTCTCTTCGCCTTTCATCATGATCAGTTCTACATTACCTTTGCCCTCCGCAATTTTTGTCACATTCAAGTTTTTCTTGGCCAAGAACATGAGTCCTCCTCCCTGTTTCTTGTCTCTGTTTTTAATTCAGTAATTGTATAGTTCCTGTCCAACATCGATGGATGTTATTTCACCCCTTAGTTTAGTCTCTACAATTCCCATTATTTTTTTTTTTTTAGCAGGTAGTCATTAAGTTCATTCAGTCCTGAAATTAATCCATCGATGTTAGCATAGGCCACTTTTAATTTTCTTCTTTCTCCATTTTTTTTTTCTGTCTTTGGTTCGCCCATTTTGATGTACCATTTCCTCAGTCTCATGTCAATTACTCTCCAATGGAATTCTTTGCTCTCTGTCTCCGTTCCATTCGTGTTTTTTTCCTTTGTTTTATCTCTTAGTGTCTATTCTTTTTCTAATTCCTCAACACTCATTTCTCTTTTTATCCATATCTTATTGTACTATACACTCCTTGCCAAGTTACCTACTTTTTCAAATATTTTTTCTACTACCATTTGTGATCTTAGCTTTAACTTTGGGGATTGATTTCTATCCTCAGAATAGTGGCTGATCCTATATGTTTCGTCAACGTCTCTACCTGCATCTAGGGCTCCCCGCCCCCGAATTTCTTTTAGGATTTCTATTGCTGTCTCTTTTTCTTCTTTTTCTCTCATGTACCTTGCCAAACCATGTTTTTCTTTTAGTCCATATACCACAATACATTTTTTCCTATCCACTGTGTCTCTGAACCAATTAACTTTTTTATTGATTACTTGAATAATTGTGTCTTTTGCATTTTCCTGCATTTGTTGTTGGATTATTTCTTTGAAAAAAATTCTTTATTTTCAAAGTTTTCCTTCCATTTCTTAATCTTTTGGATACTTTCCTCATCTAAGTTCTCTTCGATTTTTTCGGTCATTTCTTGTATTTGTTGTTTACATATTCTTTTAAGTTTTCGCTATTGGTAGTATCATTAATTCTCTTCTTTTCATTATCACTCTTCAGCTCTCTTATACCCTTTTTCATTTCCTTAATCTCGTTTCTCAGATCCAAGTTAGTTTTCCTTAGGTCGGAAATCTCCAAGTTTGCCTGCGCTAAGCAGTCCATTAGTTCAACGACTCAATTTCTTAAGTCCATGATTTCATTCTCCCACCGTATCCTATTTTTGCTCATTTGCCTCTCTATCTCTAAGATTCGACTTAAACTCCTGTTTTCATACTTACCAAATCCAGAAAAGGCATATTTGTGATAATTAAGCGTGGTCATAGGAATTAGGTAATGTTTGTTTACATCACTGATCTGTATAACACCTGGATAGCGTACACGGGCCGTGGGCTGCCCCAGGAGTGAGGCGGACAGGCGGGACATGGCCGCCATATTGGTAGTACCAAAACATTAGCACGTGTGAACCGCTCCGCCGGTCATGGGAGCTGTCGTGTTACTCTCGTGGCCTATGTGGCTGGTATGGGCTGCGTGATAGTGATGCGATCTGTAAATAAGTTTTCCTGTGTGGTTTATGAAACAGTACATGTCTACATGTACCGGTATTTGACCATAAAAGTAATCAAACAAGTACGCTAAAACTGACATAAACAAGAGAACATGTAGATGTTTTAACTTGTATCCACTGATCTGCATAACAATATAGATCAGTGGTTGTATCCTATGTATCCTATGTACATTATTTTGTGCGAAGCATAAATTAGGCCTTCACATATGTGTGTGTGACTGTGACCACATGTTATAATCTCAATCTCTCGAATCTTGACAAGCAGTCATCTTCGGCGTTTTTCGAAATATAGTCATCTGGTCATTGAAATGCACACAGTTAATTACTGGATTACAATTACTTTATTTGCACAACTAACTACACATGTATTTCAACAAACAAATTTCACCTGTCACTAAACATACACGTATCCACAATATTCCAAGAAACCTCCAGTGAATCTTTACAGAACAAAACCTACATTAGTATTTATTGTGAATATTGCTATTGTATCGTGTACAGCACATTACAGGTGCCTTAAATATTGGACGATAGTGATATACATGGATATGCATCGGTGCTTTTGAAACAATATATTTCACATCGATCCTGAAACAGAAACTTTGACACGGAAATCGTTCAGTAAAAAGAATGTACATACATCAGTTACAATAGTACTAGTGGTTCATATTCATTAAATAGAAACGAAGACATATACCCGCTATGTTTGGTCCTGAAAAATCATACTCTTCCGTAACAGTAGTTGAGACCGGTAGATGGATAAATTCTTATGAGTTGAAACATAATAGTACATGGGGTGGGGGGTGTCGAATTTCACCAGAAAAAACGTTACATAATTTTTGAACGGGCCCCGAATAGTAATTCAGCCCATCTAATATGAATTCCTCACACTTCACAATATAGAAAAAGCCTATACATGTAATCAGGAAGAACAACTGGTTCTATACAGCTACACAGCTCTGGACAGCGTTTGAGCCTTATAAGATATTTTAAATGACAAATATTTATCCTGCTATTGCCACGATTACATTCGTGACAAATGGGTTGCTGCTAGATCTATTTCTTACAGATAATAAATACATAGCATTAACATGACAACACCTAACAAAACAGTTGGTGGGCAACATTTTATGGCTCCTGATGGCCGCATCATTTGTTGATGGGTATCGGGATGTTTTGGGTAATAAAACCTTAATTTACTTACGAGTGGAAGGACTGCTCACATCCACCTTTTCTCCGGTTGGTGCAGTTGAATGCAGCACAAGTTGGCATTGTAAAATGATCGTTAAATATGTAAAACACACCAGTATATAGGAGCGAAAGCTGCCGAGAACTGTAAGGGACGCTATCAATGCTATCAGTCAATCGCGTGGCGTGGGTTTGTTTTGGTACTACCAACATGGCTGCCGC
>NC_134806.1:4118759-4131259 GCF_046742065.1 Oratosquilla oratoria | reverse complement strand
CTTTGACATTAATGTTGTCAAAGCCTTTGAACATTTTAAAAACCTCAATCAAATCTCCTCGCATTCTTCTTTTTGAGAGGGAGAATAAGTTTAGATTTTTTAGTCTTTCTTCATACGGCAGATTTCTCAGCCTTGGTATCATTTTGGTCACTCTCCGTTGTACTCTTTCTAGTTTGTTAATATCTTTCTGGTAGTATGGGGACCAAAATTGTACACAGTATTCGAGATGGGGACGGACCAAGGAATTATAGAGGTTTAGCAATATTTTTTCTGATTTATTTTCGAAGACTCTTCCGATGAAGCCAACTAATTTGTTTGCTGTTTTAACAACTTCTGAGCAATGCTGACTTGGCTTCAAGTCATTCGATATTAAAACTCCTAGATCTTTTTCTTTAGTTACTGAATCCAATATTTCGCCATTCATTTGGTAATGGATGTGATCATTATTTCCTCCAATGTGCATGACTTTACATTTGTTAACGTTAAATTTCATTTGCCACTTGCTAGCCCATTTTGATAATTTATCTAGATAGGATTGTAGAGTTTCTCTTTGGTGGTTTTTACTTTACCGGCAATTTTTGTGTCATCAGCAAATTTTGATACTTTGCAGAGGAGGCCGTCATCTAGATCATTTATATATATTAAGAACAAGACGGGTCCTAAAACTGATCCTTGCGGTACGCCACTTTTAACGTCGAGCCAGCTAGATGATGCCCCGTTTATTACGACCCTCTGTTTTCGCTCTGAGAGCCAATCTTTAATCCAGTTGTGGATATTGCCAGAAAGACTGTGCATTTTTAGTTTGTCGAGCAATCGTTTGTGGGGAACTTTATCGAATGCCTTCTGAAAATCTAGATAGATTATATCAACAGATCTACATTCCTCGTATTTGTTAAAAACGTCATGAAAGAAGTCAAGGAGATTAGTTAGACATGAGCGTTTGCTACGGAAGCCATGTTGCGAATCTTTCATAATCTTATTTTCTTCTAAAAATTTTACTACACTGTCACGGATAATTGTCTCTAGCAGTTTGCACACAATCGAAGTCAGGCTAATCGGTCTGTAGTTGCCTGGTTGTGATTTGTCCCCTTTCTTGAATATTGGTGTTACGTTAGCACATTTCCAATCTGATGGGACTTTACCGAGTGCTAATGATTTGTTGAAGAGGATGCACAAGGGTTTACTGATTTGATTTTTGACTTCTCGCAGAATTCTAGGTGAAATTTTGTCAGGTCCCGGGGCTTTATTTATTTTAAGCTTATCAATCACTTGTACGACATCCTTTTCGGTAATTACGAGTTGATTTAAAACGTTTTGGGACATTTTATGTTCCGGTGGCTGATACAATACGCATTCTTCTTCTGTGAAGACGGATGCAAAAAAATTATTAAGGATTGAGGCCATCTCATTTTCATCATTCGTATGTTTTCCTTCATCGTTATTTAATGGTCCAATGCCGCAGGTAAGCGTTTTCTTCGTATTCGCATAACTGTAGAATTCTTTAGGGTTCGACTTGCTTGCCTCTGCAATATACTCTTCAAGATGTTTCTTACTACGTTTTATCAGTGTTTTGGTTTCACGGAGAATTCTGTCTAGTGTTAGTTTATCGTCTTGGCTTTTAGTTGATAAATACTTTTTGTACGCACTCCTTTTACGAGAGAGGTTGTTACTAATTTCCCTATTCCACCACTTTGGTTTATTTGTTGCCGGACGTCTCTCACGATAGGGAACACAGAGATTTACAGCATTGTTTAGCTCCGTGGTGAAGTTTTCCCACGCATTATCAATATCAATCACGTTCGAAGTTGTACTCCAGTCTAAGTTTTCTAGTAATGATCGGAGTCTATTAAAATTAGCTCCACGGAAATCTGGTACTTTTTCTTTGCTGGTCTTAGATAAACTGGCTTCCATTTTTAATCTTGAATGTGATGGTACGATGATCGCTAGTACTGAATAATGGGCCGACATTTATGTCGTTTACAAGATTTTCTGTTGTAGAGAATATTAGGTCAAGAACATTATCTCCTCGGGTAGGGCAGTTTACGCCTTGGTGGAAGCCACTTTCTAGTAAGTTACTATACAAGTCTCGTCCTGTATGCGAACTCAAGAGGAAGAATAGGAGGAGGATAAAGAAGAATAGGAGGAGGAGGAGAAAGAGGAGGAAGAAGAGTGATGGAGGGGAGGAGGAGGGAAGGAGGGGTGTGGTGAAAGGAAGGTGAAGGGAAGGAGGAAGGGGAAAAGGAGGGGAAGTGGAGGGGAGTGGGGAGGGAGTAATGGAGGAGAGGAAGGAGGAGGGGAGGAAGAAAGAAGGACAAGGGGAGGTAGAGGAGGGAAGGAAAAAAGGTGAAGGAGGGAGGGAGGAGGAGGAGAGGGGAGGAAGAAGGAGGAGAGGAGAGGAAGGAGGAGGAGAGGAGAGGAAGAAGGGGAAGAGGAGAGGGAGGAGGAGTAGGAAGATGAAGAGGTGGTGGAAGAAGAAGGAAGAGGAAGAAGGAAGAGGAGGAAGAAGAAAAAGAAGAGGAGAAGGAAGAGAAGGAGGATAGGGCGAAGGAGGAGAGGAAGAATATTGCACATCATTACATTGTATTGTATGGTATTGTATTGTATTGTATTATTAAATAGAGAAACCCACACTCCTAATTGAGCGTCTCAAAGATAAGGAAAATGTGAAGAATTTATCCTATCAAAAACTGGTAAAATGTTATCGTAATTCATCAACAAAGATGATAAAGAAACATTCAAGAAAAAAACACCGAAGTTCAGAACTCGGAATGCCAAAATCAGGAGTTAGAACAGAAACACAGTATAACAAAGGTCAGATAGGCTAATCAGAAGTTAATTTTCCTAGATTAAGTGTCATAAAGTCATTAGGTACATTTTAAAATGGTACAAAGTTAGTTGGAAAGTAGAAAGAATAGAATTAGAGAGAGAAATGGATAACTTAAGGAGACTATATGAGCAGAGGTTAGATAAGAAAGCGAGTCAGTCAGAGAGACAATTCAACCTTATAGTGTCTTGTGTCTGAACTATATTTCAATTACTCCAAAGTGTTTGACAAAATTGTTGTGTTGGATATATGACTACCTTTTATTTTGTATTATTTGTTTATTTGTTTGTTATTATTTGTCTGTTCATCATTTGAAAAAAATGTTGTGTTGAAAATATCACTGCCATTTATTTTATGTTATTTGTTTATTTGTTATTATTTGTATGTTTATTTATTATCATTTGCTTGATTTTTATTTATCATCGGTTATTTGTCAATTTATTATTATTTACTATTTACCTGTTTGTTTATTATTTAACTATACTTATGCATTTATCTATTTTATTTATTATCTATTTTATTATAATATTCATTATTTTTTCATTTAATTATTTATCATTATTATATCTATTTTTTCACATCCGACCTAGTTATGGACCAAATGGTCTCCTGTCTGCATGCTCCGTCCTTTGTAATCCTTTGTAATATATCCATGAAACTTAACAAGAGCTTCTTTGTCACCAAACTACCTTCCAACAAAATTAAGGAGGAAGAGGTGGTGGAAGCGGGAAAAGGAGGAGGAGGAGGAGGAGGTGATGGGGGAATGTAGGGAGAGGAGGGAGAGGGGGGGGAGGGGAAGGAGGGGGGAGGAGAGAGCCGGCGAAGCGGAAAACTCGTGTGTTTCCGTTGACAAAGGGCCGTTTCCGTCAACGCCGACTGAAACCGCCTCGAGGGACGAAGGCCTCAAGTAAGGGCTGTGTGGAGCCCAAAATCTCCGTTTAGGATTTTACAAAATCTAAAACCAAAATAGACTCATCCAGCTTTAAGAACCTTTCAGTGCCTCAGCGGGTTCAAAGGATCACATGAAAAGGTGGATTTATTGAGGTATAAATGCGAGTTAAGTGAAAATCACGGGTTCCAGAAGGAATAAGGTAAAAACAAAATCAGAAAGAAGGAGTGGCCAGCGTGGCTCTGATATGAATATGTAATATGAAAAATATGACGAAATGTCAACTCCATATGGAAAGCAAGAATCAGAGAAAATATATGTATGCATGCAAGCACACACGCACAGATAAACACTCAGGCACATGCATACACACAAACATGCGCACGCACACACACATGCACACACACACACACACAAACACACACACATGCACACACGTACGCACAAACAAACACACACACACACACACACACACAAACACACACACACACACACAAACACACACACACACCACATACACACCACACACACAAGTAATCACACATATGCGCACACACACACACACACACACACACACACACACACACACACACACACAAGTAAGCACACACATGCACACACATATACACGCACGCACACATATACACATACGCACACACACACGTCCGCATACACACGTACACATACATATACACACAAACGACTTAAATGTTTAGTGGTTACCGTAGTCACCCATTCATTGAGGTACCGAGATCGTGCCCCGCTTGGAGCATGAACACTATACTACAGTGCAAACTGTTACTACCACCCTTGACCAAAGGGATGGCGTTTGGTGTATAAGGTCAATATTGCCTATGAACTGGGCTATACAAGTTCTAAGCTTTCATATGGTACAGTAATAGCTGTCGATCACGAGTTTAGCACGTGACCCAAGGCTATGGCGAAACAAACAAACGAACACACGCATGTACACACAATTCCCTTTTATTCTGGCAGACATTAGGCCAGCGCTTTCATCTCCATGTTAAACCTTTGGTAATGATATGATTTTATAGAAAGGAGCTTCATCTATGTGAATTGCCTCCAGCATCGAGTATTACGTGCGTTTTCCAGCATTCCGGCCGCTGTGCGAGGTAGTTAGGGTAGATAGCCTCTGCTGGAACTCGGGAACCTAAACCCATGTGGGCTAACTCGGATGAGATGAATGGAGTGTTCAACCTATGAAATGTGTGTGTGTTCTCTAATTCGGCGACACACACACACACACACACACACACACACACATACTCAGAGTGGTAGAGTTCCCGGCCGCCACTACAAAGGTCCGGATTCGAATCCCGCGCTGCGAGTCGTTACTCCAACTCTCGTGGGCGGGGAGTTGGGTATGTGTGTGCGTGTATGGTCACAGCATTACCCATAGATTGGTCTTACATAAGCTCTCTTCCGGGAGGGAAATAGCTGCCGATCACGAGTCCAACACGTGATCCAAGACCATGGTGAATCACACAGGCAAACACACATACACACAGACATCTTACGAATGATAGCACCTCGCCTCCAGACGTTAGCGCCCTTGCCCACGCGGTCACCACGCTCCCTTTACCAGATTCACTGCATTATACAGTACAATTACTTGATCCCGTATTCCATTACGTGAGGTACATTTCAGGCAATATATTCTTCTCAATCCGCCGCGTAAAATGGACAGGAAAATCTATTCTATTTCCCCAAATACTGATAGGACGTGCAAGGAAGAAGAGACTAAGTTCAGCTTACATTGACATCGCCAGGGCTCCGATGCCAGCTGTCATGTACCTCGGTGGTAGTAAAAGGAAATTCGTGGTAGAAATTCAGAGGAAATCAATCTCTATTCAAAAGAGATAGCCGATTACTTTCACCTTCTATTCTCCCTCCTTTCTAATACTTTTTTCTTAACTCCTCCTTTATCGTCTCTTTCCTTCCAACTTTATTCTCTAAGAATGGAAGCACTGGAGACACACTAATAAACATTAATATATACAGACTATTGTCACTTAGTAGGCGCGGACTTCATTTGTCATCTAAAGGAGTCTCGCCACTCGATGGCAGTGTGGGAGTACAAACGTCACCAAAAGTGTACAGAGAATCGTAGTGAGTGTATTTCATGATGATGATATGGTTCAACGTCACAAACTCCTCCCATCGGAAGGCTAGGACGGTGCCCCTTACAGAGGACTTTGTAGCGTGCGATTTAATGAATCATCCCCTTGGTTCAACTTCGCCGGTGGCAGGATTCGAACCGCCACCCCCTCGGCCTTCGCCATAAGTAGCAACACCCTAACCCGCTCAGCCAGCGAGCTTCTGAGTGTATTTCATGACATAGAGAAAAGTCAATAGTCAGTGTAGTTAGCACACCCTCTTAGACATGTCACCTATAGTTGTAGCACATTTCAGTAGGCAAGGTTAATTAACGCGTTTAAATACTAAGAAAATGTGCCTTTGAAGCAATGGACATATGAGTAGAAGGTTTAAGGGCCAACTTATAGTTTTCAGAAGTATAATGCAGTGAAAACAGATGCATATTATTCAGACAAACAATATCACAAATTAAAAGGGGTTTCATGGGCACACAGTACGTTGCTGCAACGAATTAAGTCTCGAGGGAACTGAGCAAAAAATTGTAAATAACATCAAAGGAAACGTCAAAGCAGCTTAAATGGAAGTACAGTAAATTTGTGTAGATCATAACGTACGTACGTACACTCCCGGACACGCGCGCGCGCACACACACACACACACACACACACACACACACCCACGGCTCGGTGGCGGATTGGTAAAGCACTGGCCTCACAAGCCAGAGAACCGGGGTTCGATTCCCCGGCCGGGCGGAGATAAGTTGGGTTTGTCTCCTTACACGTGTAACCCCTGTTCACCTAGCAGTGAGTAGGTACGGGACGTTAGTCAAGGAGTTGTGACCTTGCTGTCCCGGTGTGTGGTGTGTGTGGTCTCAGACCTACCCAGAGATCGGCAAATAATGAGCTCTGAGCTCACTGCCGTAGGGTGGTGTCTGGCTGTCTCGACAGAGACTGCAGCAGATCCGAGGTGAATACACACACACACACACACACACACACACACACACACACACACACACACACACACACACACGCGCATGCACATACACATACTGGCATACAAACGCATACACACACAGACGCACACGTACACACACACACACACACACACACACACACACACACACAAGTGGTGGACACTTGGAACAAACTGAACGAAACAATATTGTGTGCAAACACCATACACGAATTTAAGAGCAAACTAGACAGTACGAGATAAAAAAAGGCGGGGCACCACGAGCATAGCTCCCCTTCCTGTAAGATACAACTAGGTAAATACACATACACATACACGCACACACACACACACACACACACACACACACACACACACACACACACACACACACACACACACACACACACACACACACACACACACATACACACACACAATCACTTTACATCGCATACACACACGGGTGGGGGGGTGTAGCCAAAAAGAAAAAGGCATAGAAACCACTCCCACCCATTCCATTTCCTATATATTCCACTCCCCTCCACCCTCCTCCCTCCCTCTTATCTTGGCACCTCCTGGGTAAAGTGCCAAGATAACCATAAAATCATGACCATCAAATACCTATTGTGATATGCAGCAAGTTATCACAAAGTCCTTAATGTGCAGAGGATGAGAAGTGGAAATGATGACGAAACCGGTGGTAATAGAACTCCAAACGAAAATGGAAATACGAAGACTAATTCACGTGATTTAAATAAAACAACGTTGGACGCATTTGAAAGTACCTTACATGAACATTTGAGAAAAACAAACTTGTTGTAAATCAGGTAATAGAAGTTTCCCAATTGAAAAAAAAAAGAATGACAGTGAAGAAAATACCAAATAGGGACAATAAATCACATGAGAATGACAAAATAGCACCAGTGAACAAGGAGCAAGTTGCACACTCCCCCACACCACTGACGTCATGAGTTGTATAGATGAATTGTCACATTAAAGAAATGAACTTTATCTTTAAACTACATATGTAATATTTTCCAAATTTTATTTTCTTTCCTTTGACCCTTTCGTCACGAGTTCTCTAGTCTTTCTTCTATTTTCTAATATTCCCGCCTTCCTGTAATCAAATAGTAAATTACTCTAATCAACTCCCCGTTTTCTAACTCAAAGTAGGTAAGTGATATATACATAAACCTTTTCTAATTTTACATTTATTTATAAAGATATTTTACTTAATGAGCACAATGCGTCTTACTTATATCATTAGGAAAGTGAAAATATAAAACTATAAATTCGTCTACTGGTTGATGGGCTAATTAAAACAAAGTTAGAGGGTTAACGAGCCTGCAAATTACCCCAATTACGTCATGGTGTGCCAGAAAGAATTTTAGATGATGCATGCAATTTTTTTTTCTTTCTTTTTTGTCTGTCTCCATCGACATGAATCGGCGAAGGGATGACAACCTGTAAGATTAATCTCTCTCTTATATGCCTTCCTTTTTCCGTTGAAAAGTACTCCTTCCTCCAAGACTCATTCGGTGGTATTTCCCTTCCAAGGATTTATATAAGATTTATAAAAGGAAAGGATTTATATAAGATTTGTATAAGGAAAGATTTTTTTTTCAAGAATACCACCGTTATTCTTACGGTGGTATTCTTAAACAAAAAAATCTTTCCCTTCCAAGGATTTATATAAGGTTTATATAAGGGAAGATTTATATAAGGAAAGTTTTTTTTTTTTTAGGAATACCACCCATGGACTCTTGGGTATCTGAGCAAGAAGTACCAATAATTTCTTGGTTCTCATTCTCGTATTACGACTTCAAGCAAGTGCCAAAAATGACGTCACACAGAACAATTTTATCATTTTCTTTTCTGTTTTCCATTTAGCTGTTTCATTTCATCTTGGTCTCGTAATTCTTTCAATTCCTTAGTTGAGGCTTGTCAACAACTGTGTATCCCCTTCCTCTCTACGTCCATGTTTCTCTTCTCACCCTCTTCTCTCTCTCTCTCTCCTTTCCTCCTTCTTCCTCTTTTCTTTCCTCGCGTTTGTTTGCTTCCTTCCTCCCTGCTTGTAATCCTTCTATACCGTCTCTTCTCTCTCTCTCTCTCCTTTTATCATCTAAGACCTTTCCTCCCCTCCCGTTCCTCCTCCTTTCCTTCCTTTTTTTTTCTACGTCCTCTGTGTCCCTGCCGCCCTTCCTTGTTCCCGATCCCTCTCCTCCCGCCCCTCTCTCTGCAGACTCTCATTGAGCTGGTTCGGTCTCACTCCCCAGCCGTCCTCCCAGCACCAAAGGCTTTGCTCCAGAGACCTTGCGTCCTCGAGGTTTCAGAAACCTTGTGCATTCTTTAGCCCAGGCGCTGGGCACCAAAGCGTCCCTTTTCCTGGATTCCAGAATCAAAGGAAGGCGTCCACAGGGAAGATAAGCGGCTGAAAGCGTAAGACATACTATGAAACATTTCTTCCTACATATTCCACAAAACGGAGAAAAAATGTGTTAGATGAAAAAATAACATTAAATATTCGGAGACCAATGTTGTGGGAGAAAAGAATGCCAATTGGAAGTCATGTGTGAATGTCGGGGAGCTGTCTTGATGTATGCTGGAAAATGTTAACAAATTAACAACGATCAAGCTCCCAATGTGTCTGAAACACTAGTGTTCAGATTCCGTTAAACAGTTGTCCAATGATATATGTATATATATATATATATATATATATATATATATATATATATATATTCGAACACTGACCCATGCGTCCATAATCACGAGGTCAAGACGCTAGCAACCGAGCTACGTGTGATGGTTCAAAAGGACTGTACAAGTCCCAGACCACGCGTTTTGTCCTCGTGATTATAAACGCACGGGTCAGGGTTCGAATCCCATGGCAGAGCTTCTAAAAATGTTCAATCTGTCTTTAACATACACAACTTGTCGGAGGGCTCGCCTAATACGGGGATTGGATGAAAATGAGACTAGATCTTCTGATGTTACGTGAAGCGTGGTCGGGGACTTGTACAGTCCTTTTGAACCATCACACGTAGCTCGGTTGCTAGCGTCTTGACCTCGTGATTATGGACGCACGGGTCAGGGTTCGAATCCCATGGCAGAGCTTCTAAAAAATTTCATATATACATACATATATACATATATATACATATTATATATACATATGTATATATGTATATGCATATTATACACACACACACACACACACACACACACATATATATATATATATATCACACATATGTATATATGCATATGTATACGGCACAAATTGTTTACCATATATATATATATATATATATATATATATATATATATATATATATATATATATATATATGTGTGTGTACATTTTTTGTGCCGTTGAAGTTCAGGAAGGGGAAATTCTGTTATTCAGTCTATAAAAAGGAAAAGGAAATGTTTTTTGTCCTCTATTGTGCTCCGAGTTTCTGTTCGGGCTATGAACAGACGGATTGAAATAAAACTATTTTGTTATAATGGCCTCCCACGAAAGCGCTTAGAACTGAGATTATGTTTGCTATTGTAGCTGAGCTAAATTTTTTATTTCTCTTGAGCAAAACAGTAATATATATATATATATAAATATATATATATATATATATATATATCTGTATATATATGTACATATACATATGTATACATAGACACGCACACACACACACACACACACACACACACACACACATAACACAGTAAGTAGACCATGTAAGCACCATTGGGGAAAATACGTGATCGCTGGTCTTTGTGTGAAATATACACCACTTGTACGGTTCACAAACGGACAACATAAAAGGTGAAGGAGGGGAGGGGATTGTAGAATATGAATAGAAGCCTTATCACATATGGCAAAGTAAGCTAGTCATTTCAACGGAATAACGTTTTCAGTATGTGGAAAATGTGGTGGGGGGGACCTTTTCCCAAACGTTTTTATCTCACAACATTCATCGATGGGTTGTGAACAACAATATATAAATGATTTCTCTGATGGAAGAGGTATTTTATCTTTAAGGATTTGCTCAAAATGGTGTACGTGGTACATCAGATGTGGGATGTGAAGAAGATGAATGTAAGGAGCATACGCCAGGAGGCGCTGAGTAGCTGCGGTCGAACCCGTCACCTTTGCCTTGGAGTGTTAGGGTAAGTAACAGGGACGTCTGGGAATCGGAGAAGAGTGCGGGATTCGAACCAGCGACTAGGAAGATACATGACCCGCAAGTTTAGTTTAGTTATTACGTTACCAGCAGATATGATCTTGATTGTAATAAGATTCTTAATGAATACGACTAAGATATATTCTAGAAGTAAGAGTACATAGATTGTCTTTGATCATAAGATTCTTCCGGTCATATTCTTAAAAAAAATCTTTCCTTATATAAATCTTTCCCTTCCAAGGATTTATATAGAATATTTATAAGGAAAGATTTTCTTTTTAAGAACACCACCGTACGTCTACCGCTTTGTTGCGATATTGTAATCGTAGATAGAAGCGCTGGGCTTCGATAACGAAATAATGAATACGGTAGTCAAAAATGTGGTGGGTGACTCGTTGCCCCCTTGGTCTAGATACTGGATAATTTACATAAAAAGAAGAAAATAATAATAATAATAATAATAATAATGATAATAATCTGCATCCAAGTAATTACCCATCAGATTTAAAAGACTTAATGTAAATTACATTAAAAGCTAAATTGACGCTATCGTTGGGGAGAAATACAGCGACTGTGAACAATTAATTATTTTACCGACGAGGTTAGTATGGCGGGACGAGGACGAGAGGTGGGGGTGGGAGGGTGATGAAAGAGGAGGGGGCGAGAGGGGACGGGAGGGGGCTGGAGAGTGCCAGTGTCGAATGATATTGAGAGATCAGTAACGGGCCAAGTCCTGTTTTCGCTGTCGCACATTCTCGATTCGACCAATTGAGTGCGCCTCGTAAATCCATAGCTTCTTTGTTGTTGACGCTTCAGTGGTTCAATAAGGAGATCCGTCCCAAATCGCAGACGTTCTATTTGCATATTGTAGCGTTCAGGAAGCGTCCAATAATATGGAAACGAAACATTCCGGACTGGTTGGTTTTGAACTGAATCCGGAACGGAGTTCGTAAGAGAGGCTCAAGTTATGGAGTTCGTAAAATATAAGGATCAAGTGGCTTAATGCGCTGTTTGAATAAGTTTTGGCTAAATTTCTATTCCATTCGTTTATCTGATTATTGATTAAGCAATTGATTAACTTATTCATTTATCTATTCATTCAACTATCTATCTATTCATGTATTTATTTACTTATTAGTTTATTTATTTATTCATACATTCATTCATTTCCGTTAGCTTGTTTGATTGAACAAGACTAAAATTCTATTTCATTCATTTATCTATTAATTGATTGATAAATTAATTAACTTATTCATCTATCTATTCATTCAACTATCTATTCATCTATTTGTTTACTTATTTATTCATTCACACATTCATTAATTTTCATCAGTTTGAGAAAACGTAATCTATTGTTTGATTGAACCAGTTTTACGAGAAAAATGTATTATGCTGGCCTTAGGAGCCTCAAGTTTGTGAAAGAATATTGAGAGAAATGGAAGAGAATGGGAAGTTTTAATGCAGGTGCGTAATTATATCTACATAAGGATGAAAGCGCCGAGAAAAGCCGCTCTATCTGCAATTTTGT
>NC_134806.1:4103759-4113759 GCF_046742065.1 Oratosquilla oratoria | reverse complement strand
GGTAATGTATGCTCGAACGATTGTATGAATTACTGTCCAATGTGTGTATTTTGATGTTAATAGGCACTTCATCCCTCAAGCATTAACCAGAAGAAAATATCTGAGTTACGCCAGTGCGGCAATTGGGATGGGTAACAGATATAGCGTCTTATGTTTTTTGTTTGCCTTCCTTCCCTAGCGCCAAGCCCCACCCTCCCATAGCGAATAGATTGCCAACCATTTGCCTGATTGAAATCTACAAAATATTCCCCCATGTTGGTAGGGAGAGTTGTAACAGATGGGGGGGGGGGAGGTTTGATAGAGAGGCGAGTTGGTTGGTAAGGGAAGTAGAGGGGAGAGTTAGAATGGAGAGGAGGGGAGAGAATTAGGGGGGAATGAAAAAGGGAAGGAATAAATGGGAAGGAGGAAGAGAAGGAAGGGAAGAAAGAGGGAAGGGAAGAAAAAGGAGAGGGGAGGCAAGTTTGAAGACAAAAAGAGAAAAGGGAAGGTGGACCTGAGGCAAAATGGGGAAAAGGAAAACGAGAAAGGGAAAATGGGAAAGGAAAAGGAAAAAATAAAAGGGAAAGGGAAGGGACAAAGAAAAAAGAGAAAGAGAAAGGAAAAGTAAAAGGCAAAGAGAAAAAGAGATAGAAGAGGTAGAGAGATCGAAATGAGAGGTTATGAGGGGGGAAAGGGAAGGAAAATGGGGGTGGAAGGGGGTAAATGGGGCTGGAAGGGGAAAATGGGGGAAAGGGAAGGAAAATGGGGGTGGACGGGGGGAAATGGGGGTGGAAGGGGGAAAATGGGGGCGGAAGGGGGAAAAGGGGGTGGAAGGGGGAAAATGGGGATGGAAGAGGGGAAAATGGGGGTGGAAGGGGGAAATGGGGGTGGAAGGGGGAAAATGGGGTGGAAGGGGGAAAATGGGGGTGGAAGGGGGAAATTGGGGTGGAAGGGGGAAAATGGGGGCAGAAGGGGGAAAATGGGGGTGGAAGGGGAAAAATGGGGTGGAAGGGGGAAAATGGGGGTGCAAGGGGGAAAATGGGGGTGGAAGGGGAAAATTGGGGGTGGAAGGGGGAAAATGGGGGTAGAAGGGGGAAAATGGGGGTGGAAGGGGGAAAATGGGGGTAGAAGGGGGAAATGGGGGTGGAAGGGGGAAAATGGGGGTGGAAGGGGGAAAATGGGGGTGGAGAGGGGAAGATGGGGGTGGAAGGGGGGAAATGGGGTGGAAGAGGGAAAATGGGAGACAGAAGTGGGAAAGAGGAGGTCAAAGACAAAAGAAAAAAAGGGGAAAGGAAAGAGGAGAAATGAGAGGTAAGGGGAAGAGATGAGGGAAAGAGGAGGTGGAAAGTGGGGAAAGGGGATTGGGGAAAGAGGAAGGGAGGGGGAAAGGGGAGGTGGAAAAGGAGAAAAGTGGGTGGGAAGAAAGGGGGGGAATGGGAGGCAGAAAATGGAGAGGGAGGGAAGAAAGAAGGAGAAAAGGGAAGAAAGGGAGGTGGAAGGAAATGGATTTGATGAAAGGAAAGGGAGAGCGTGAACCAGGAAAGGGAGAATTAATGAGGAAAAATTAATGTACCACGGTCGAGGGCCGAGACTGACAATAACAGAGAACATAAGAACATAAGAATGGAGGAAAATGCAAGAGACCATAAGGCCTACACTAGGTACTTCTATATCCATTACCACCTAAGGTCGAAAGGAAGGGCCTGATTGTACCGCGTGGGATAGCGAGTAATGACGGAGAGTCTGATAGTAGAGGGGTAATTAGAAAGATAAAGACAACAGTCAGAGATGTTGAGAGAGATTGGAGAGGTTGAAGGGAAGAGTAGAAATGGATTGAGCAGAGCTGGAGATTGACACCGCTCCCCCGCCCCACCCCCCACCCCCCAGATCTACACGTCAAGATGAGACGTCTGCTTTGGGTGCTCGGGCTGTGGAAGGCGAGAGAAGGGGAATGTACGTAGATGCGCCCGACCAGGAGGAGAGTCTGTGACGGGGATCCGACGGATTGAAACCTGATGGAGCGGGAGTAGCCAAGCCTTCGCCGCTTTAGGAGACGGGGTTCTGTCAACTAGGCGAGACAGTGACGACGGAAATGGGAGACGGGGAGAGACGAGAGACGGGGAGAGGCAGAAGAGAGAAGAGATATAAGACGTGACTTTAGATTATCAACGCGATAATGGAGGGGCGAGAATCTTGGTTGGGACGAGAGGCGAAGGGGTAGAATAACGAGACGTAAGGCAGGGAATGTTGGAAATGAGGTGGAAGGAGGGATCGGGGTGGAAGGTGAGAAGGCAGGAGGGGGGAGGGGGAGGGGGGAGGTGTTGGCGATGACTCCAGAGATCTGGTGGGGGGTTGGGGGGAGGGGGGAATGTGACCGGACAAAGAGCTTCAATATTGGTGGAACGTATTCGTATTAATCAACAGCTGCATAGCGAATTAACAGTGTTATAGTATATTATTTTTTTGTGCGTAGTAAAATATATATTTTAATTACAAGAGACACTAAATAATTACAAAGACATTATTTTTGTTGTAATGCTGTATACTTTACATCCTAAATTAATAATCTTGTCACAGGTAATTACTGGAACGAGATTAATCTGATTGGTAAAATCATTCATTATTGATACGGGCCAATAGAGCATACTGACACAAAAATATTATGATATTGAAATATCTTGGTCCTAAATATATCTGTGTATTCACTAATAACGTTTCCTGTTTTCACGGCCACTTGAGTGTATTACGATTTCAAAGGATATTTTTCCATATTTCAAAGCCCCGTAATACAATTGTAATCATATCGGAGAATCTAAAATATTAGGTTGACTCGTAACGGTCAAAAAATAAATAAACAAATAAGCAAGTAAACATATTAAAGAGATATATGATAACAACAGGTAAATGAAATAGAAATTATAAATAAATGATAAAATGGATAACATGAATAAATTAATAGATAAATGAATAAATAGCAATAAATATAAACAAAAATGAATAAATAGATAAATAAATGAATAAATCTGGTAAAATAAAAACAAACAAGCTAAAACAAAATAAGATAACTGGGTGAAATTTTTCTTCTTCACGAAAATAGTGTTTTTTAATAACTTTTTAATATTCTTTAAATAATTTCTTGAATAATCTTTTGAATAATATTTTTAATAACTGGAGCGATGTATACGCGTCTGACTGACGTGCATGTCCAAATAATCCTTGAATAAGTTGGTACTACGGCGGTTGCTTTAATCTTTCCCGTACCTTTAGTATGTATTTACTTTTATTTTATCTTTTTTTTTTTTTTTTTTTTTTTTTTTGTGCAAAGACTGATGGAGCTCGGTGAGTTTATATCGCCAGGCTATTTCATTCACCTTCGTGGGGATTTAAATTGCACAAATTTAGATTTAAGAAGGAAGTAGGCAAGAACTAGTTTACTAATAGGGTAGTCAACGAATAGACTTAGTAACCATGTAGCCAGCGTTGAAACTATCGGTTGTTTTAAGAAACGGTCAGAACTTTATGGATGGGAATGGCAAGTGGTCATGGACATGGAACTGCTTAGTGTAGGCCTTATGGTCCCTTGGGGCTCCTTCATTCTCATGTTCTTATCCAGGCTGTCACATGCAAGGGCACCTTAGTCATCTCTGCTTGAATAAAACGAAAAACAACGAATCGAAACGGGGGAGAAAGAGATCAGGTGTCTCGGTCATTTGACCCCAGGGGGAGATGTCTGTGTCCACCAAATCAAAAGTCACTATTGAGGGCCGGGGACAAATCACCACCACCACCCCATTCCCCCATCCCCATACTTCTTCTCCCTCTGTCTGTCTCTGACCGTCTGTCTGATTGTCTGTCTGTTTCGGTATGTTTTTCTCTTTCTGTCTCAATTTGTCTTTCTACCTTTAAATGTCTACCTCTGTCTCTGCCTGACTCTATCTCTATCCCTGCCTGTCTCTTTCTCTGGTTGTTTCTGTCTCTCTCTCTCTCTCTCTCTCTCTCTTTCTTTTTTTTCATCTCTCTTTGTCTTTATTTTTCTGTCTCTCTCTCAAAGGACCCGGCCGAACTACCACTACCTTTTAAAATTTATTCTATTTTCTGAAATAACGCATGAGGGAGCGGGAGGGAGTAGCAGGTGAGGTGGGATGGGAGAGGAGAGAGTGAAGGGATTGAGGAGAAGATGGTGGTGATTTGTCCTCGGCCCTCAATGGTGACTTTTGATGTGGTGGACACCGACATCTCCCCCTGGGGTCAAATGACCGAGAAACTCTCTCTCTTCCCAGTTTCGATTCGTTGCATTTCGTTTTATCCAAGCAGAGATGAGTAAGGTGCCCTTGCACGTGACAGCCTGGATAAGAACATAAGAATGAAGAAGACCCAAAGAGACCATAAGGCTTACAGGGTGAATGTGGGGGTGAAGATGAGGCAAAGGTGATGATAAGAGGAAGAGTGAGAGTGAGGTTAAGGGTGAGGGTAAGGGTGAGGGTGAGAGTGAGGGAAGGGTGAAGGTTAGGGTGAGAGTAAAGGAAGGGCGATGTTAATGGTGAGGTCGAGGGTGAAGGTGAGCTAAGGAAGGATGGAGAGAATGGGGGTGAGGGTGAGGGAGAAGGAAAGGGTGAGAACATGGTGGCAAAAGAAGGCTATTAAAATGAGAGTGACGTGGTTCATTGGTAGAGTCCTGGCTTTACACTGGAAGGTACCGCGTACGCGCCCAGGAGAGTCCAGGGGGAGCGGAACGGAGGAACTGGCCAGCCACTGAACCACATAATCCCGACACTTGGTATACAACATGTCTCTCTCTACAGGACACAGAGTACTTAATATGTACTCTTATGTCCTGTAGAGTACTAAAATGCCTATTCCCTTGACTTATCTAGCGTGTAAGTGGCTTCCAGCTACCCCGATGTCCTGCTCAAATTGGGGAAAGGATACAATAGGAGAGGAGGAAATGATAACCAGAGAAAAGATGGTGTGGGAGGGAAAGGGGTGGAAGTATACGAGGAGGAAGAAGGGATAAGGGAGAAAACGGAAGACAAAGGCAAGAAAGAAAAAAAAGAAATTAAGAGAGAGGGTGGGGGGGGAAAGGAGGACCGAAGGAGAGGGGAGCATTGGATGAGGAGAAATTCGAGAAAAGCGCACACGGCGGTGCACACACGCACATACATGTGTAGAATAGTTTCACACATAAACACGAAAACTCATATCCACAAGCGAGCATGCACACATACATACGAGCAAAATGCGTTCCCGCTCATACATATATATCAGCTTCACGCGTTCATAAAAATACACACGAAACACTGTATCACATTTATATGTATGTATGTATGTATGTATTCATATATCGGTTTGTATAATTTTCTACAATTAAAACTACATTCAGAACAAAGAATGCGCATTTTTACAAAATAAGGAGGGCTACATTTGTTGTATGCCCACCTTTATTGCATTTCTGTCTAGAGAAAGTAGAAGAGATATATATTCTAAGTCCAATTATGCCGCTAAATGGACAGACAGTCCAACAACGACACGAAAATGTACAGCAAATATCGCCGATTCATCTAAACGTGGCTGAGGATTTGATGGGAACAATAAAAAAAATATGATATAATCAAACTTAAAATGAGGTTATATGAAATGAAATAGAATAAGACAAAATAAAGCAAATAGATAATATAAGGATTTATGGAAAATTATTCAGCATGATTAGCAGAAGAAAATAAATGAATAAAACATCTTCGCCGAATCTAGACAAAGGTGCCAGGCATATCAGAACTCACTTTATGGCAGTTACTCTAGCGCAACATTAAGTTGCTCAACCAAGATGAAGGTCAAAGGGTGCTGGGTGCAAATTCCTATAACGTGAAAACCACAGTTGGAGCAAAAAAGACTGGAGACAGGGAATCTATGTATTACAGACTGAAGAGGACTGCAGTTTGCAGCCGAAATACATAGATTCCCTGTATCCAGTCTTTTTTTGCTCCAACTGTGGGAATCTATATATTAGACACTGAAGAGGACTGCAGTTTGCTGCCGAAATATATAGATTCCCTGTATACAGTCTTTTTTTGCTCCAACTGTGGTTTTCACTTGATGGACAAATGTATGATTTAATTTTTCATCAGTGAAATTCCTGTAAGCTGATAGTGGTCAGTATTTATCTGGGATATTTTTTTAAGTCCAGTAAAGAAACTAGACACGTCTCTCCTCCATACTTTACAGCGTTCTACCTATACAAGAGACAAACCTCAATAAAGGAGACGAAGGGGACGCCTTCAGAATTCATGGCTGGAGTAATCTGATCAAATCTGTCGAGAGTTAGTTGGAATGGGAAGGGTGCCTGCATGGGGGCTTGCTCGGGGAGACAGTGAGGACTGGCGAGTGAAGTAACGCGCTTCAGGGTGTATGCCCCGATGATGATGATGATTGATGATTGATGATTGATGATGATGATGATGATGAGGAGGAGGAGGAGGAGGACGACGACGACGATGACGACGACGACGACGATGACGACGACGACGACGATGACCTCTGAATGTACGCGTGACCCTGAGCTGGAGTTATTAAACTCACTCAAGATCAAAACACTCTGGCAAATGAAAGCCCTTACGCCACTTTCTCTGTGTTGACAACAATATGTAACCGTTTCCTTTTCAAGTTTCTAAAAGAAAAACCAAACTACCTTGAATTCAACCCTCTTAAAGTCACAATGAAGTTATATATTCTATCATTATTATTGGAGGTTCGCTTTTACTAAAATTTTGATATCGACTGATCAAAAAGTTTGGTCCAAGATAAGAACATAGGAACATAAGAATGAAGGAGACTGCAAGAGACCATAAGGCCTACACTAGGCAGTTCCGTATCCATCACCACCTGTCATCCCCATCCATAAATTTGTCTAATAGTTTCTTAAAACAACTGATAGTTTCAGCGCTTACTACATGGTTACTAAGTTTATTCCATTCGTCGACCACCCTATTAGTAAACCAATTCTTGCCTATTTCCTTTTTAAATCTAAATTTGTCCAGTTTATAGCCATTACTGCGAGTCCTGGCCTGTTGTTTTAATATGTTAATAAGCTTGTTTGCATCACCCTTGTTAAAGCCTTTTATCCACTTGAACACCTCTATTAGATCACTCCGCATTCTGCGGAGTCTCTGTACTGATTTTAGTGAATTGATGTCCATTCTGTAGGACGGAGACCAAAACTGTACGTAGTCAAGGATGCGCCTAACTATCGCTAGAGTTTAATAATTACCTCTGCACTTCTATTCGTTACCGTCCTAGCAATGAAACCTAATGCTCTGTTAGCTTTATTCCTGGCGCTGATGCACTGTTTATTGGATTTAAGGTCCGGACTCACTAGAACTCCAAAGTCTCTCTCGCACTCGGTTTTCTCTAAAAGCGTGTTATCTAAGCTGTATCTATTTTTGGGATTGTGTAGCCCTACGTTTAACACGCTACACTTAGAGATATTGAAGTTCATTTTGCAGAGACAGAAACAGAAATGGGAAGATAAAGAGGAGAGAACATGAAGTAGTGGCAAAGAAAACAAAATAATATTTTTGGTTGCGAAGCAATAAATGGAGTACGAAAAAGACCCGAGTTCCAACAGCAGTCACATCCATTACAAAAGACATTTTCCCCTCGATTATAAAAATACAGCCAAGCCTAGATTCCCCCCTCCACCTGTCTATTTCCCTGTCATTATGATTACGTGTATTGTATTTTCGAAATCATACCTTCACCTCATTCAAGGTCTGTCGGCGGGACTTCCTTTGACCGAGCGAGTCTTTCAGTGTAAATATCTAACAATGTGTTGTTTTACAGTGTCGGTTGTCCCAAAACCCAAGCTCCTTTCTTATCGTTAAAGGAGCGAATATAAGTGTTTACCAACGGGAGTTCATTAGTACAGAACAAAAGGGTGCTGTAAGAAAGTATTAAAAATAGATTGTTTCATCATATATTTCTAATATCTTTTACCCACAGATCGGGCCATATCATCTAAAGGGTCTTTATCCGGAAGGCTAAAAGCGGTTGATCGCGCACACCCGTAGATCCTACACAAACATATACAAACAAACATCCACATGCAGGCAAAATAGAACGAATACCAATTTAACCGGTGTTGTTTTCTGATCGTCAGATGTATCAATTCCGTCCAGCAATAACACTGACGTTCATAATATCAAAGTCTTCCTGCTCTGAAGGGGCTTGAATTTATAAATATTTGTAAATGATATTTATCAATAATATTTGTAAATAATGTTTATAAATAATATTTATAAATAATATTTGTAAATAATATGTAAATAATATTTGTAAATAATAACCACCACAGAGGGTAAGAATATGATAACTTTACATGGACTTATCCTTTTGTTGTGAAATGCAATAGGTAGGCAAAATAATCCCCGAGATCAGTGCAACTGTTGCTGGGTTAATAAAAAAAAAAAAAAAAAAAAAAAAAAAAAAAAAAAAAAAAAAAAAAAAAAAAAAAAAAATCCAAAAGACTTTAAACTAACCGAGCAAGTGGATCCGCCCCACATCTATCATAACTCTGACTTCCTTCCATTTCACTCTCTCCTTCCACTAAACCCCGAATTCCCCCCTCCCTCCCTCCCTCTCCCCCATCTTATCTATCCTGCCCTCTAACTAACTGTTGCTGGGACAGATGTTGCATAAGTGGAGAGCTTTTATATTCCCATGGTATACAACAAAATAAGTGTATCTTTTCCCTTCTCTTCGGCGGTAATAACAGCATCTACAGCAATTACAGTAAAAACAGCAACAACAGGATCAACAGAGCATTATCATCATCATCATCATCAACATCAATAACAACAACAGTAGCAGTAACAGAGGCAACAGCATCAACAAAGTGCATCATCATCATCATCACCACCACCATCATCATTATCATCATCACCACCATCATCATTATCATCATTATCAACAACAACAGTAGCAGCAACAGCATCAACAACAGTCCATCATCTTCATCATCACCATCATTATCAATAACGAGAAGAAAAATAACAAAAACAAAAATAACAGCCACAAACATTATTTTGTGCACATCATCGCTGGTGTGAGCTCGTTACTTATTTGTGGGGATGCCCGAGGTGATCTAATAATACAGGACAACGTACCTAACGCTACCCAGTGCCATTCATTTTACGTGACAAACAGGTGTTCAGACACGCTTTTCTTTATAGAATAATCAAGCAGGTTCGGCACACGCTCAAAGGAGCACAAGAAGATTGCATGTGACAGAGTGACAACAAGCGGAAACTGCCGGGATGCGAACGAAGCCTAAATATTTCTCATCGAGGAGCGAGATAAGGGTCAAGTGCCCTGAGCCGGGGGTGGCGACGAAACAGCCTTTACTGAGGTTAGAAGGGGTCGGGGGGGGGGGGTTTGTTTGTTTCATATCAAGATAAAACCCTTCCAAGATGTAAGCGAAACATACGTTAATACCCAGGAAGAGGAGAAGAAGAGGAGAAGAAGAAGGAAGAGGAGTAGAAGGACGAAGAAAAGGAGGCACAGAGATGGATTTAAAGGTGGAAAGGAATGGAATGGAAAGGACAGAGAGGTGGAGCTGGGGGGGGGGAGGAGGGCAGAGGGGTAGAGGGAGATGAGGGATGCAGGCATGGGAGCTGGTTCAGAAGCTTTGTATGAAGTGTTGGAAGACTAAAGGGAGGTTATGTGCGAGGATGACAGAAGTATTGGAAAGACTGGAAGGCGCTGGAGTAGGAACAGCAATTGGTACTTGTGGAGTGAGTGTAGAGTTAAAATGGGGGATGGTATGAGAGTGAGTTTGGTAGTGGTTGAGAGAAATGGGGGGAATCAAATTATAAAAAGAACTGTTGCTTCCTACCAAGCAAAGCAAAGCAAAGCAAAGCCAAGCCAAGCAAAACTAGAAACTGAACTTTCCGTTTTCTAATCCTTTGCCACGCTGCCACCATTCCCAACCGGGACAACGTGGTCATAATTATCTCATCTCCCTCTCTTCCTT
>NC_134806.1:4081259-4101259 GCF_046742065.1 Oratosquilla oratoria | reverse complement strand
TCTCTGCCACGGTGACAACATAATAAGCATCACTTACTTTGTGATAAAATAATAATAATAATGATATATACATACATAATACTGATAATCCACTTTCGGGGAAGAATAAGCGAAAGAATAAAGATCTGTATATTTCGATCACTAACTGTGATCCTCTTCATCTGCTGAAGAGGATCACAGTTAGTGATCGAAATATACAGATCTTTATACTTTCGCTTATTCTTCCCCGAAAGTGGGTTATCAGTATTATTTTACAAATGTGCTACGACATAACTTTTGTGTGATATACATACATACATATACCAAAGGCTTTTTCCCCTACACGGGGGTAGCCAAAAAGAAAAAGGCATAGAAACCACTCCCACCCATTCCATTTCCTATATATTCAACTCCCTTCCACCCTACTCCCTCCCTCTTATCTTGACACCTCCTGGATGACGGGTCATCCCTGCATCGTGTCCACTACCCTGGGTCAGAAGCAGTGTCGCAAGACACAGCACATCCACAGCAAGGACGCTTTATAAATTCGGCGACCCCCCTCTCCGTCCCCCCATGCAGAAAAGGAGAAGGCGGGGAGAAATCCCTTCAGGCTGCGTCATATTTTTTCTCATACATACTTCCTCACCCCCACCCACTCCCCCTTATGCATCACAGCATCATCTATACACAACCCCTCTCCATTCACCCCTATCTTCTGTTCTCTCCCGGAGAAAAAGTGGGAGGTGAGCCAGTTGTTGTTTGCTGACGACACTACGCTTGTAGCAGGATCAGAGGAGGGATTGAGGAAGTCAGTGACAGAGTTTAAGAAGGTGTAAAAGAAGGAAGCTGAAGATAAATGTGGGCAAAAGGTGATGAGATGTACAAGGGGAGAGAGTGACAGCAGGCTGGAAGTGAGTATTAAGGGTGAAAGACAGGAAGTGGATAGTTTTAGATACTTGGGTGCGAGTGTGGTAGGAGAGGGAGGAGTGGAGGTGGAGGTAGAATGTAGATTGAGAGAAGCGAGTAAATGCCTTGGTGGATTAAAAAGTGTAATGAGAAATAGACATTTGGGAATGGGTGCTAAGCGGAGGTTATATGAAGGAGTGATTGTGCCAACAGCACTGTACAGGGCAGAAACACGGAACGTGAGAGAGGGAGAAGGAGTTTGAATGTGCTTGAGATGAAATGTCTGAGAAGCATGATAGAGGTTACTTGGCTAGATAGAGTGAGAAATGAGGAGGTGAGGAGGAGAACAGGGGTGGAAAGGGAGCTGGGAGATAGGGTTGATGAAAGAGTATTAGGATGGTTTGGACACATGGAAAGAATGAATGAAGAAAGATTAGTAAAAGAAGTGTGGAAGGCAGAGATGGAAGGAGTGAATATGAGGGGGCGTCCTAGGATGAAATGGGATGGGGTGAAAGGGGCATTACAAAAGAGAGGAATGTCTGTGGACGAAGGACGGGAGAGGATAACAATAATAATATTAATAATAATAATAATAATAATAATAATAATAATAATAATAATGATAATAATAATAATAATAAAAATAAAAAAATAATAATAATAATAATAATAACAAATAAATAAAATGACGCTGATTTTTCTGGCCAAGACCAGGTGATTAGATTATATTCATATGATCGACGTCTTCAAAGTGACGTGACTCTGATCCTTTCTTCGCGATCTTTTCTTTCGCGATCCTTTCGTTCGCGTGGAAATCGTGAGCTGCAGGGTTCGGACGTAAAGGCGTGGCGGAAACAGAGCAAGCAACTATGAACGTAATGCTAAGAGGACGCACGAGCGTTATTCCCTGTGATCATGTGGTTTTCTATCCTACGTTCTCGTTTAATTACCATATGGCCATCGTCACTTTTCCACGGAACCAAATCATCTGTGCTCGTTTTGCACGCAGCACATTGAAATCTAATATCAACTTCATTCTGATCAATTAACAGTATTCATATAACCTTATCAATAGTAACGTTAGCTTTTTATGTTATTTGCTAGTTGGTGAATGATACCACAACGCAAATAGACGCTTTACTGCAACCGAGGCAGTCACCTTTGCCCTGTGTATTTGGGTAGCACGGAAACGTTCCTGTCATTGGTAACCTTAGGGGGATCGAACTCGGGTCCTCGTTGTGGTGAGAAAAGATCGAAACCCACAATAGCTTATGCCATTGCTGGATGGTAGACTGGACAAGTATTTTTAGTTGCACTACATAAGTGTAATGTCATATATACATGCATACGTACATACATACATACCTTCTTTAGTCTCCGTTGCGATGAAATCAGGTCAACTAGTTGACCATCAGGTCCCAGGTTTTTATCTTTTTCAGTTCACAAATTCCACTTTTTCCACTTTAGATTTAGTTCGTCCACGAAATCATAACTCCAATAGAACGTATATCATTATGACATTCGAAGTTCTTACAGACTTATTTTCAAAGAGTCACAAATGTCTTGATCCTCTTTACTTATCATATGCAGTAATTTGGATAATAATCCACATTTAACCGGGGACGTTTGCCAAATGCGTCAATACACAAGTTATCACTTTTTGTTATTTCAAAGGAAAATGGCAGACGTGTCCCAACACAATACGTACACCGCTATGAAAGTCACACTGTTATCTAAGTCAAAGCACTGTAGACCAGTGTTCTGGTGACTAGTCACGGGTTCATCAGTTCAGATCACACACTTACACTCCAATAATAACCGCGACGGAATGTCATCATAAGCCGTTAAGTTTCAAGTAGCGGAACTTAGTAAACAAAACCAGACCACTAAACAAATACGTGATTTGAAAACTGTCTTGTGGAAAGTGATGCCGTTTTTTTTTCGTTTTTTTTCGTTTTTGCCGGTGAAAGGAGCAATACTATTAGACTCGCACGCTATTCCAACGATGCTCTTGTGTAGGCAGTGGTCCCAGAAATTGCAACTGGCTGCGTTCCAGACTTCATAAAGCTCTTTCACTGAGCACGGGTTGCAAGGTACAGACAAAAGAGGAGACTACCTCGCAAAAATGGAATATTTAGGAATCATTATTCCAGTATTCCTGTGACTAGTCGCTTGCGTTTCAGTCAATATACGTGTGTGAATACACACAAATGGGTTTAGTTGTTTGTACTGCAAATCCTTTCTATCACAGTTCTGTTTACTTCGTGGCAATTTGCTTTTCCTTTAGTCTTTCTTTCGTCATCGTGTATTAATTTCCTCTTGTCCTCTTTTCTCATGATTATTTCGTGTGCAGGTATATCTTTTATAATATTCTTCAAGTCACCATTCCATAATCATTTTCACAGTTGGATTCATCTTGTTATCCATTTTTCCGCCTTAAAGAACCAAATATCTGGAAAAAAAAAATTATTATAGCAGAAAACGTTCTCAAATACCTCGTCTCAAAATCGGAGAGAAATTCCATGCGCCCAATGTTACTGTCGGGAAACAAACGAGGTCACAATACAGGCAGGCAGACGTCCCGCGGCGAATGGCGTACAGCAACCAACCCGCCCCCCCACGTTCCCGAAACTGTGCGAATATGTCTGGCGCCAAGCAAAATAAATTATGCATATGATCCCTGTCGTCAAGATCAACCCTTCCGGCGCCAAGGGGGGGATCTCACGAAGATGAATGATCCTGGCGCCAACAGGAGGAGGAGGAGGAGGAAGAAGAAGAAGAAGAAGAAGAAGAAGAAGAAGAAGAAGAAGAAGAAGAAGAAGAAGAAGAAGAAGAAGAAGAAGAAGAATTAATAATAATAATAATAATAATAATAACAATAATAATAATAATAAAATAAAAGGTGATTGTGAACATATGCCATCATCCCTCAAGAGGACATCGCTGAGTTGAATGAAATGGCCGGGCGGCAGACAAAAGTGGAGAGAGAGTACCACCCGGTACGGAAGGAGATCAGGTGCCACAAAATTCGCACCTGTACATTCATACTTACACGTGTATACGTGTCTACGTGGTTCTGTGTTTTGTACATGCACAGTATGTGTGTGTGTGTGTGTGTGTGTGTGTGTGTGTGTGTGTGTGTGTGCGTGTGTGCGTGCGTGTATGTGTGTGTATGTGTGTGTATGTGTGTGTGTGTGTGTGTGTATAAGTGTGTATGTGTGTGTGTGTGTGTGTGTGTGTGTGTGTGTGTGTGTGTGTGTGTGTGTGTGTGTGTGTGTGTGTGTGTGTGTGTGTGTGTATGCGCATGTGTGTCCGCGTGTTTACCTAATTGTATTTACCTAGTTGTATTTTGCGGGAGAAGAGCTATGCTCGTAGTAACCCGCAGTTGTATCTCCGCACCCAGTTACTTCTTAAAATCGTGTATAGTTTTAGCACTCACTGTTTTCTCTTTCATTTTGTTCCATATATCTCTTACTCGGTGTGGAAAGCTGTTCTTTTTTCAGATTTCTTCTGTGCATTTCCCTATTGGTATTCTACGGGAAGGGGAGCTACGCTGTGGTGTGTGTGTGTGTGTGTGTGTGTGTGTGTGTGTGTGTGTGTGTGTGTGTGTGTGTGTGTGTGTGTACCCTATGAATACCTTCACAGCCAGGTTACGATCTTTCTCGGCGTGGAAAACTATATTTTGTTGGAGTAAACTCAACCGATTTTTCAAATAGCCAGAAAGGGATTTTTCTCTCCCTCTATCTTTCTCTCTCTCTCTGTCTGTCTGTCTGTCTGTCTTTCTCTCTCTCTCTCTATATATATATATATACACGCACACACACATTATATATATATATATATATATATATATATATATATATATATATACATATACAGTATATACATATATATACATTCAGTAATCACTAATAGTACGCAGCCCCTACCCCTTGCGGCCAATTATTTATGACGAAAATAGGAAGGCCTTTTCTGAGGTGAAATTATGTAGATAGAATGTATCTGGCAACCCTCTTATGTCACGTTGGGCCAACAGAGTGGAGTGTGAGGGAGAACCCAGCCAATCGCTCCCACACTGCCATGGGAAGAACGTATATATGTAAGCCCTCTCTTCAGGACCTTGTCTCTTTTCACATTGGTTTTCTTCATTTTCTTAGGGTCTGTATCTTTCCCATGGCTCCTACAAAGGAATTAACTAAATATATAATTGCCCAAGTCATTGGACTAAAGAAGGCAGGCCATGAAACAAAATAAATCAATGAAGTGTTGGAGGTGGCCAATTATAAAGTCAAGAGATACATGGTGCAATTTCGGGTGGGAGGAAGGCTGGAGATACCATCCCAGAAACCATAGGGCGTCCTAAGAAGACTTCCCCAATGATTTTGAACATCATAAAGCGAACTTTAGGGTCATATTTACTAATATATATATATATATATATATATATATATATATATATATATATGTATATATATGATTTACCACAGTCCTACATTAAATGTTGGGTTCGTAATCGGCTATTACCCTAATTGATGAAAGTTCAGCTCATCATTCCTCCATTCAAACAAAATTTCATCTAAATTATCGTTCTTTCTTTTCGCTTTTCCATGTCTGTTTTTTTTTTCTTTTTTTATAAATGTTGCCTTTTCGATTTCTTAATCAAGGCAACTTAAGTGACCCATCTATTTCTTTATTGAAGCGTTTCAATTACTTTATCACAGAAATTTCATATGCAATACACATAGTCTCTCCAATCCTAAAACCAATTGGCTATCTGAGATCAATTTCGTTTCTTTGCATCTAATTCTCCCTTCTTGGATGATTCCATCTCGCCATTTCCCAATGTCAATGGGAAGCTAGATAAGTCCTCTAAACGCCTAAATCCTTTCTTCTAGATTGGTTCTTTGTTTGCCTCCCCCCGCACACCCAAAAGCTTCTCATCTAAATGAAAACCTTCTTGTGTCTAGAAAAAGTCTCGAAAATGTCCTGGACGGGTTTCTGAAAGAATTTGCAAAACTCCGATTTGTAGATTTTTGCAAATTCTTTCAAAAACTCGTCCGATGACATCCGATCCTTTGCTTTCCTCTCATCGTGGTCTGACACACAAATTCCTCGTTCCCTCTAATATATGATAATATCACCCCCAAGTCAGGCTCCAGATACTCTCGGAGACCTCAATGCAGCCTAAATTTACACTGTGCCCTCTCAGGAATCGGTCCTTCGGAGTTGTGCATATAGCTTTGTTTAGAAGCGATTAATTATCCACGTGTTCTCATTTATAAGATTTTGTCTTTTATTTTAAGTATGTTCTTTATGTAACGATAATCTTTTTTTTTAATTTTCAATATTCACTATAACAAATTTCCCCAAATTTTCCTTCCATTTCTGGTCTTATATATTTATGTTTTTGCGGTCCTTAATATCGTTGACAAGTTTTGTCTCTTCCATCTTATCCAGAGTAGATCTCTCCGAGAATTTGCTATCTCATATTTTCTCTTGAACCATTCTCTCCTTCTATCTGTGAATCTTTCTAAAGGAACTCATTATATTCTTCGTACATGTAATCACGTAATGATCAAAATTTCATTCGGTATTTATGAAATTTTGCTCGAGTCCTTGAAAGTTCTTCTTTTGCATTCAAATATGCATGCATATATGTATGTACGTATGTATGCATGCATGCATGTATGCATGCATGTATGTATGTACGCATTCATGTATATATATGCATGTATGTGTATATGTACAATATGTATGTGTATACTGTATGTATGTATGTATATGTACGTGCATATGTACGTATATCTAATCTATTCATTATTAAATTTGTAATATATAGTACACACACACACACACACACACACACACACACACACACACACACACATATATATATATATATATATATATGTATATATATATATTTATATATATATGTATGTGTATATATATATATATATATATGTATATATATACACACACACACACACACATACATATACATATATATATACATACACACACACACACATACATATATATATATATATATATGTGTGTGTGTGTGTGTGTGTGTGTGTGTGTGTGTGTGTGTGTGTGTGTGTGTGTGTGTATGTTGTTTGTTCAACAATGGTAATGGAAAACACTTGATTGTCAGGTTGAATGACTTCGTGAGCGCCTGGACACTATTACCCGTCCTTGGCAGCTTCCTTGGTGTCCGTTATTTCTTTTCCAAAAAAAAATTTCTTGTCCAATTATTTTCCGCATCATCATTCTACCGTTATCTTTCACGACCCAAAAGCTCTCCCTCCTCTTTTTCATTTCCTTCCCGTGTAATACCATACTTGGTTCCCCTTTCATCTTCCATTCTCCACCAGAACCTTTCCTGCCCTGGCCGTCGATTGCAGTCCTGAGATACTATATTCCTTTTTTTCTTCTTCTTCTTCTTCTTCTTCCCTTATCTCTGAGTTCTCCTTTTTTTTTTTTTTTCCTCCTGGATGCGTTGTCTTCTCTAGATTCTTTCGTCTTTGTCGTACAGCCGACCTGTTATTTCCTTTTCCTTGACATTGTGTTATCAGAAGCCTTCGCTTCTCTTTCCCCTGATAGAATCCGTGGCTCGCTTCCGTACCTCTTGACGCTCGGGTCGTTCCCTCTATGTCCGAAATCTTCATTCCCTTTTCCAGGGCTTCTCTTCTGTCCATTGACACCTGAAAGATATTGTCCCGTGGCAGAGAGACACGTTTCATACCCCAGGCTGAATAAAATCGCATGGCGACAGACGGGGAAAAGGAATACGACCACCCGACACGGAAGGGAGCCAAGAGGAGCGGACGCCTCAGAATGACAACTCCCTTCGCAAGGGCACTTCCCTTCAGAGGAGGCGAGATTTTTTTTTTTTTTTTTTTTTTTTTTTTTTTACTAGCAGGTCTATCTCGTACATAACCTTATGCAATCAGTACGCTCCCCGCGCCCACAGAAAAAAAAATGGAGCTCCTTTATCAGTGTCCTAGAGGGACGGAGGGAGGGAGGGAGGGAAGGAGGGGTCTCAGAGAGGACTAGAGAGGGAGTTTATCAATGGGGCGCCTACAGGGGAAAAATACGAAAGGGGAATAAAGATGAATAACAAAGTGAAGGCAAACTGATATAGGAGGGGCAGGGAGAGAGAGAGAGAGAGAGAGAGAGAGAGAGAGAGAGAGAGAGAGAGAGAGAGAGAGAGAGAGAGAGAGAGAGAGAGGAAGAGGGTCAGGAGGAAGAAGAGGCGTGTGTGGCGGGAGTGAGGAGGATCATGAGTTTGAGTTTTAGGGTAGACAAGATCGACTAAAGTAAAGCTTACTAATCGTTTCACACACACACACACACACACACACACACACACACACACACACACACACACACACACACACACACACACACACACACACACACACACGGCGGGGTAGACTTCTTTTATCCATATAAAATCGCTTTACAACAACCAAAATAAACGGAATCATTAAAAAAAAAAAAAAAAACGCGAGGAAGTGAAACATGACTAACCACAGTGACTTTGACACGGGGGGGGGGGGGCTTCCTTCGCAGGAGGCGTGAAAACGGTTCCCTCTGTTCTCTGATGCAAAAACGATGACCTTGAGCATATCCCCGTGTGTGTGTGTGTGTGTGTGTGTGTGTTTGTATGTGTGTGTGTGTGTGTGTGTGAGAGAGAGAGAGAGAAAGTTTGACGAGTTAAACACCATGAAAAGAGAGAGAGAGAGAGAGAGAGAGAGAGAGAGAGAGAGAGAGAGAGAGAGAGAGAGAGAGAGAGAGAGAGGGAGAGAGAGAGAGAGGAAGAGAGAGAGAGAGAGAGAAAGAGAGAGAGAGAGAGAGAGAGAGAGAGAGAGAGAGAGAGAGAGAGAGAGAGAGAGAGAGAGAGAGAGAGAGGAGCTGGGAGATTCATCAACCTAGGAAAGAGTACATGACGAATCACACGTTGGAGTGTTTGCAACGCGATATAGGGGGAGAAAATGAGTCATTTGGATTTCTGGAACGATCGTAAGGATCATAAGAGAGACGCTATGGCTCAATTTCCGCACCCTAACCCTCTGGAAATTGGGCCGTTGCACTGGATTCTTAATGATCACGCAAAAGATAAGGAGAACTCCTGGGATGGAACTGGAAGTTGAGACAAATACGAAGAAACTTTGTGTCACTTGAAGGGAGAGAAGGTCTGGTGGGAAGAGAGGGAAGAGAGGGGGGAAAAGAGAGGAGAGAGAATGGAGGAAGGATGTTGTTAAAGGAGTTCGCCGACTTTATTCACCTAAAAGGACCTCTCCTCCTTCCGCTAAACTGTTCACACTTTAACCTTTTTCATGGATACGGAGCTGCCTAGTGTAGGCCTTATGGTCTCTTGCAGTCTCCTTCATTCTTATGTTCTTATGTTATAAAAATTTACTTGTCGCTATAGTTGTTCTTCCATAATTATTTAATTGTTTCATAAACTCTGAAAGGAGGACGCGTCCGGCCAAAAGTCGGCTTATTCTAACTTCAGCATCTCCAAATTTAGGCAAATTAATCCGAACCAGTCTCCCACCTGGACGAACCCCCCCCCCCCAAAAAAAAAAAAAAAAATCCAGTTTTCTTCCATTTACCAGCGTCCTAGCAAGTTAACAACTGCATGATAAAAGATAATGGACAACTAAAAAGTTTGTTGCAAGGTGCCGGGTCCAACCACTCGTTGCGTTGTTGAGACGAGCAAAAGTTTTCTTGGCCACAAACACAGACCATGCGTCTGGAAGAGTAGGAGTAGGGGGAAGGGGACATCAGCGGTACGGAGAGGGGAGGGGAGGGGAGAGGGGAGGTGAGGTGAGGAGGGAAGGAGAGGAGGGTAGAGGGGTAAGGACAGGTAGGGGACAATGGCATTTGACACCACTGTAGACGGGGAAAGGGGCGGCAGGTAAGGATTCACCTCTCGGTGGCAAATAGATTTATTTGTATTTTTTCTTCTGGATATTACACGGCCATGTTTTTCAGATGAAACAAACCCACTACCGTACTCAAAAGGTTCTAAGAGAGAGACTGAAGTAGGGACATTTGGAAATATGAGCTACGAGGAAAGGAGTATAAGAAAATATAAGTGACGGGGTTATAACGATGAGCAAGAAGGGCAGATTAACAAAAATGTTGAAAATAATAAGCTCAAATTGAGGGTGGAAGGGGGTGAAATCATGTGTGGGTGTGTGGGTGGGATACAATTTTTTTTTTTTTTTTTTTTTTTTTTTTTTTTTTTTTTTTTTTAAGGAGATGGACCTTGAGAAGAAGGAGTACGGAATGAGTCTATTGAGTCTGAGGGCGATGCTGCTCTTCTATCTTCTACAGACCACACGCTGAGGAACTTTGATCCACTTCTACGTCCAATTGAATATTCTACAGACTCTCCTGGCTTGATCCCAATGACCCAGACTTCCCTTCCTTCCGCGCCGTTGAATAATTAATATTTTGTTTTTCTTTTAATTGCGCGTTGAAATTAATACGTTTGTAAAGTTGATTATGGTAATCAACACGACCATCTTTATCACACGTTTCTTAAACCAAATCAAGGTACATGTGTAATTCATGTGTTACATAAGCCGCCGGTGTCAAAAGGAAGGGAAGGGAAGTTGATTATCGGGATCAAAGCGGAAGAGGCTCCGTCCCAAGGATAATAAATTTGCCACAATTCTCGTTTGATCGAAAAATAAATAAATAAATAAATGAATGAATAAATGAATAAATAAAATAAAATGTCTCGGTACACAGGTCGACCATAAGCGAGTACACTGAACTCGGCCATCACGTTCATCCAAACATCACTTCTGCTGAAGAATAGGCATTGGACAACGACTTCTGACGTCAAGTCGTCTTCTGGGTTTAGAGTTTCAGGGGGGCAAGAAGTTGATTGACTCTTGGAGACAATCTGCAGGAGATTCGTCGGATCCAGGAAGATGAGGGAAGAGAATTCTCGGTCCGTGAACGGGGGCGTATATCACTTTTTTTTAATTCTTCCACCTCCCGATCACCCAGGAAACGGGGAAATCAGTCACACACGCACACATACATATACATGCACACACACACACAAACGGACGCGCGAGCGCACACACATGCACATACTGTACACACACACACACACACACACACACACACACACACACACATATATATATATATATATGTATATACATATGTATATATAATTATATATATACATATATATATGTATATATATACATATACTGTACATATAAATATATATACATATATATACATATATATATATATATATATATATATATATATATATTTCTTTCTGGCTGAGATTATTCTATTCTTTCGATGAACCACGCCTATTCTGTTCAAGAGTCGAAAAATGCGTATCAACATAGAAAATGGAAAAGAAGTAATGATAAAAAATATATATATCTACACAATGTTTTTTTCAAAATGTTCAACCATTTTGGAAAGAAAACTTCGACGAAGTTAACATGAAAGGAGTACAGAAGTGAATGAACAGAGGGGAGGGGGAAAAGAAGAGGGGAAACGGCGGTGGGGGAATGAAAGAAACGATCTAAAGGCTTAGGGAGCGACGTGACCAACCGATGGGGAAAGTTCGTAGGGAGTGAGGGGAGGAATAGATTTAAAAAAAAGAAAAGAAGAAAAAAAAATGGCTTGCACACATGCGCTGGGCCTAAGAAGACAGACGGTCCCTGTCAGAGAGAGGGGACTGGGGAGAGAAGAGAAAGGAGAGGGAGAGAGGAGGAGAGAGGGGGGAATAGGGGAATGGAGGAGAAGGATGACAATAATGGATGAAGAGACAAAAAAAAAAAAATGGAATGCATTTACCAATAATATTAATAGTGACGACAATAATATTATCATTAATACTATCACCACTGTAATAAACATAGTTACTATTATTGCTATTATCATCGCTTAAGCAATATCACTGTTATCTACTGTAATTATATATATTTTCTTAACATTATCCACCATGACACGATCATTGAAGCGATACTGCAAAGGGACAAGAAAATACAGGCCAGGAGAAAAGAAGAACCACAAGATAGGATTTCTTTTTCTTTTTCTTTTTTTCAGGTAAACTTGCACAGCAGCGCGGCAGGAAACGGAGCGGCCTCTTTCTTATCTCCCAGGCGCCGAGATAGGAAGAGAGGTTCAACGGGCATATATTTATGTACAACGTTGGTCAGAATTTTAGATCGGCTATCCCCCTTTATAAAAAAAAAGTACAGGACCCTTGAAATACACACACGCGCGCACACACACACACACTCATACACACACACACACACACACACACACACACATATATATATATATATATATAATGTCCGTATATGTATATGTATATGTGTATGTATATGTATATGTATCTATATGAGAAATTCGCTAGTGGACAACGACATCAATCAGATAATTTTTAGGGCCGTCGCGCATAGGACTCGAACCTACCGCTCTGAGGCCAAGAGGCTACCGAGGCTACCGAGGCTTCCCATGTTCCTAGCTTGTCTTCTACTTTATGTATATATATCCACCTTTGTCTCTGTAACTGTGTATTCCTTCATAATGTCTTAAATAGTCGAAAACGTTCGAACTAAGCTTCTTATTTCCCAGTGTTTTTTTCTGCATATTATTTTCACGTGTGCCTTGTGAATTACTGCAAAAAATAAAAAAAAAAAAAAAATACATATATATATATATGTGTGTGTGTGTGTGTGCAAAGTAGACCACTTGGAAAAAGAAACTAACGAAGCATAGCGCTTTCGTATATTACATCTTCAGGGCAAAAAGTACTTTTTGCACTGAAGATGTAATATACTTTTTCCACGTGGTCTACTTTGCATAAGTGAACACACGTACCCGTGTTCTTATTAGCATATATATATGTATACGAGTATGTATAGTGTATGTAATATGGATACTTAGATTACTGTATGAGGACTTGGGGGAGGTGAAGAAAGCGTTGAGGAAAAATTCTTAAAGAAGAAGAAGAAGAACACCTTTTGGTAGTAGTCTATAAAAAATAAGAGAGAGAGAGAGAGAGAGAGAGAGAGAGAGAGAGAGAGAGAGAGAGAGAAAAGAAGTGTGTTGAAGTAATTTTCCTCGTGAATTGCAGACGTGAAAGCGTGATTGTACGGTACATTTGTCCTCTACTTCTGTCACTACAACGAAGTCGAGTTATCCACGCAGAATACCACAGAGAAGACAACGATACACAGTCTCGCTACGTCATTCCGAGTGTTTGAAAGCTCGACATGTGGTGAATTGAATATATAATGATATCTGGGGGAACTGAGCCGAATATTGAGGTTCATTTGGACCGGGAAGTTGGCCTGAAGATGTGGAAAGTAGGATTGGAACGGGCAGAAAGAGACGCTGAGTTAGCGTCGTACACAGACCTTGGGCCAGCTAAACGACAAAAGACGGGTGAAGGGAGAGAGGAAAAGAGAGAGGGAGGGAGGGTGGGGGAAGAGAGAGGGAGGAAAACGAATCATGAATTATTCAAGAGGCATTTCAAATACATAGGGAGGAGGAAGGAGGAGGAAGGAGGAAGCAGAGGAGGCCAGGGAGGAAGAAGAGGATAGGGGAGAAGAGAAGGGAAGGAAGAGCAATGGAAGGAATTGGAGGTGTAGAAGAGGAGGGAAGAAAAGGAGGAGGAGCGAGGTCGAGAAGAAAGATGAGGGGAGGAGGACAGGAAGGAGGAAAGGAAGAGAATTGGAGAATGAAGGTGTGAAAAGAAGAAGAAAAGGAAGAACACAAACAAAATCATGAACAATAAGACGTTAAAAAGAAAAAGAAGTAGGAGAAGAGGAAGAAGAAACAAAAGAAGAATAATAAGAAGAAAAAGCAAGAGAAGCAGAAGAAAATGAAAAAGAGGAAGAAGCAAAAAAAGAAACAGAAGAAACATAAAGAAGAAGAAGAGGAACTCACAAAAAAGAAAAAATTAGAGCATAAAAGGAATAAAGATAAAGATAGCAAATAAGAAGAATCCTATAGAGAATAAAAAGACGATGAAACAAAGAAGGTAAAGAAGAAGAAGAAAACGAGAAGAAGGAAAAGAAGGAAAAAGAAGAAGGAAAAGAAGAAGAAGAAAAAGAAGAAGAAGAAGTTGAAGAAGTTGAAGAAGAAGAACAAGAAGAAGGAGAAGGAGAAGAAGAAGAAGAAGAAGGAAAAGAAGAAGAAAACGAAAAAGAAGAAGAAGGAGAAGAAAAAGAAGAAGAAGAAGAAGAAGGAGAAGAAGAAGAAGAAGAAAAAGGAGAAGAAGAAGACGAAAAAGAAGAAGAAGAATTACAACAAGTACAAGAAAAATAAGAAAGAAAAAAAAAAGACGAAAGGAAAAGAAAGGAGGAGTAGGAAGGGGAGGACTTGGTATGTGGTCGCTTAGTTGAGACCAAACCTATTAAGGTGGAGAACATTTTACTTAGTGGGGCTGAGGGAGCCGTGGAGGAAAAGTTACAACACAGAAGATTAGAACTGGTAGTCTGGAGGACAAGAGGACCTGTCAGGCGTCGAGGCTGACACGTCGAGAGTGCCAGAGCTGACTTGGGAGGTTTTGTCAGAAATCGGCCACGTAAGAGAGTCATATAATTACGATGATTCATCAACTCCCTAAATCCCACTCCCTAACTCCCACTCTCACGGGCACTCCTATTCCTGTTTTGTTGAGCCAGCCTTTGATCTTCATCTCCATGACAGCGTCTCGATGGTGAAGGGATAAGGGTCCGAGGTCCGCCTGAATGGCGTGGGGAGATGAACCTACATCACGTCCCTCCCCAACACAAAAGGCTTCCCCAATTTGCCCTCGATACACAATGAAGAGGATTCGATTTTGTATTTAATTTCATATACGTAATATGATTAAACACGCATGACATATTCTTGGTTATTGCAATAATGTAATATAGACATCACCCTATCTAACCTATTATTACGATGAAAATAAAATGAGAAAGATATGGTATATGTTTTTTTTTTTTTGTTTTTTGTTTTTTGCGCAGGGGTTCCTTGAGACATGCAATTTATTTCAAAGGTCACGCAAAGGTAAAAAGGTTGAGAAACGCTGATCTAGAGGAAAGAAAGTCAACTTGTTTCCTCACGTGTCTTATATTTACTCATGGCCCCTCACCTCATGTAGGTCACCTTAACACTAAACAGAATAGCCACTAACTATATTTACTCATGGCGCCTCACCTCTTGTAGGTCACCTTAACACTAAACAGAATATCCACTAACTATATTTACTCATGGCCCCTCACCTCTTGTAGGTCACCTTAACACTAAACAGAATAGCCACTAACTATATTTACTCATGGCCTCTCACTAAACAGAATATCCACTAACTATATTTACTCATGGCCCCTCACCTCTTGTAGGTCACCTTAACACTAAACAGAATAGCCACTAACTATATTTACTCATGGCCCCTCACCTCTTGTAGGTCACCTTAACACTAAACAGAATAGCCACTAACTATATTTACTCATGGCCTCTCACCTCTTGTAGGTCATCTAAACACTAAGCAGAATAGCCACTAACTATATTTACTCATGACCCCTCACCTCTTGTAGGTCACCTTAACACTAAACAGAATAGCCACTAACTATATTTACTCATGGCCTCTCACTAAACAGAATAGCCACTAACTATATTTACTCATGGCCTCTCACCTCTTGTAGGTCATCTTAACACTAAACGGAATAGCCACTAACTATACTCATAGTCTCTCACCTCTTGTAGGTCATCTCAACACTAAACAGAATAGCCACTAACTATACTCATAGTCTCTCACCTCTTGTAGGTCACCTTAACACTAAACAGAATAGCCACTAACTATATTTACTCATGGCCTCTCACCTCTTGTAGGTCACCTTAACACTAAACAGAATAGCCACTAACTATACTCATAGTCTCTCACCTCTTGTAGGTCATCTTAACACTAAACAGAATATCCACTAACTATATTTACTCATGGTCTCTCGCCTCTTGTGGGTCATCTTAACACTAAACTACCGCTAGGCCTCGGCTAGGCCTCGGCTTGTGAATCTCCTTGTGAGATCAAGTGGTTCCCTAAAGGTCTACTGGCCCCCAATTTGAGAGCCAGGGCCCCCAATTTGAGAACCAGGGCCCCAGGGCGCGGCATTGGAACTTGGGGGGGTGGGGGAATAGGGAGCAAAGACAGGTCTACGAGTCAAATCAGGATTAGGGTGGGGGATTAGGGTGGGGGATGTTGGGGGATAGGGAGCAAAGACAGGTCCACGAGTCAAATCAGGATTAGGGTGGGGGATTAGGGTGGGGGATTAGGGTGGGGGATGGGGGAGATGGGGGATGCGGGGTGTGGGGGGGGGTCAACCAAATCTCAATATCAAAATGGATCACATCTCGGAGAAGAATACAGTCCTGAGTAAGGGAAGAAAATGGGGGGGTAAAGGGAGGAAGAGAGGGAAGGGGGGAGAGTAAGTGGAGGGGAGAGGGAGGGAGAGAAGGAGCTGGAGTGAAAGGGAGGGTAGCGTAGAGAAAGAAGAAATGGGAAGGGAGAAAGAGTGAGGAGAAAGAAAACTGAGAGAGAAAAGAGGAAGAAGAAGGGGAAAGGGGGGAGGAACCAGGAAAGGAGGAACGTGAGGGAGGGGGGGGAGACGAAGTTGGAGGAGATGGTCGGGGGTGGGGGGAGGGGGGAGGGCAGAAAGTCTGAGAAAAAAATTATCACTGTTCGGAGTATGATGAGGGAGAGTGGGAGAGGGTGGGTAGGAGGTGAGGTGTAGGGTAGGGGGAGAAGGTAAAGACGAAGGGGAGAGGAGGAGGAGGAGGAGGAGGAGAAGGAGGAAGAGGAGGAGGAGGAGGAAAGGGTGGAGGAGATCAGAACCACATGTTCAAGGTTGGGCACGGATATCAAGAGAGATCTCAAACGATACCAACTTGTACCAAAAGGGCGATCGGCTCTGGTGGCCGTCGAGGAATTTGACAGGGGGAGTGTGAACAAGACGGACGAGATGGGCGAGGAGGAGGAGGACGAAGAGGAGGAAGAGGACGAGGAGGAGGAGGACGAGGAGGAGGAGGACGAGGTGGAAGAGGACGAGGACGAGGAGGAGGAGGAGGAGAAGAGGAAAAATATGAGGAGTAGGGGGAAGAGTTGAAAGAGGTGAAAGAGTAAGAAGAGGAGAATGAAGAGCAGGAATAGGAGTAAGAGGAGGAGGAGGAGAAGGAAGAGAAGGAAGAGGAAAAGGAAGAGAAAAAAGATGAGGAGTAGGGGAGGAGTTGGAAGAGGTGAAAGAGGAAGATGAGGAGAAGAGCAGGAGTAGTAATAGGAGGGGGAGAAGGAGGAGGAGGAGGAGGAGGAGGAGGAGGAGGAGGAGAAGGAGGAGAAGGAAGAGGAGAAAGATGAGGAGTAGGGGGAGGAGTTGGAAGAGGTGAAGGAGGAAGACGAGGAGAAGAGCAGGAGTAGGAATAGGAGGAGGAGGAGGAGGAAAAGGAGCACGAAGAATAGGAGGTAAAAGAGGAAAACGAAGAGGAAACGGAAAATAAAGAGTAGGAGCAGAAATAGGAATAAAAGTAAAAAGAGCAAAAAAGTAAAAATCATGATGAGAAGAGGCGAAATGGGGAAAAAGAGAAAATGGAAGGAAAATGTTAAAGAAAGGAAATAGGAGGAGGAGAGGAAGGAGAAAGGGGAGAAGAAGGCGGAGGGGAAGGAGAAGGAGGAGGAGAAGGAGGAGGAGGAGGAGGAGGAGGAGGAGAAGGAGGAACAGGAAGAGGTGGAAGAGGAAGAATCTTAGGAGAAGAAAGATAAATATTAAAGTAGAAATAATAGTAGTAATAGAAGGAGGAAATGGAAGAGAAGAGGACGTAGAAGGAGGAAAAGGAGAGGAGAAGGAGAGGAGAGGAGAAGGAAGAGAAGGAAAAGGAGATAAGGTGAGATAGGATGAGGAGGAGGGTGGGAGAAAGAAAAGGAGAAGGATGAAAAGAAGAAGAAAAAGAAGAAAAGGAAGAAGAAGAAGAAGAGAAAGAAGAAAAAGAAGAAAGGAAGAAGAAAAAAAAGAAGAAGAAAAAGAAGAAGTAGAAGGAGAAGAAGAGGGAGCAGGAGGAGGAGGAGGAGAAGGAGGTGTAGGGGCAAGATGGGAGAGAAGGAACAAGTGAGGGAGGAAGAGTAGAGGGAGGAGGATTAGGATTAGTTTTTCGACCGTAATTACCTTTGCTTTTATCCTTGGAGGTAAAATCGGGCAGAAAAGATTGGCGTCACAGAAGTGGTAGGTGACAGATTAAAGAGGCTCAGTGGAGAGGAAGGATAGCCGAAGCTAAAAGTAATATATACATTATATATACATATTATTTTCATATTTTGCAATCATGATAAAAAGGCTGCATGACTATGGTTCACGCCCAGCTCCCCGCCCACGTGAGTTGGAGTAACGACCCGCAGCGCATCGATATTGAAATTATTTCAACCCTGGGCGGGATTCGAACCCGGACCGCCGTGTGTGTGTGTGTGTGTGTGTGTGTGTATTCACTTGGTCTTTGGATCACGTGTTGGACTCGTGATCGACAGCTATTTCCCTCCTGGAAGAGAGCTCAGAGCTCGTAGGTCCGATCTATGGGTAATGCTATGACCTTGCACACACACACCCCCCCAACTCCCCGCCCACGAGAGTTGGAGTAACACCTCAGCGCTGCGATACTGATATTATTTCAGCCCCGGGCGAGAGTCGAACCCGGACCTCCGTAGTGGCAGGCCAGAGCTCTAACCACAGCGCCATGAGAGGTGTGTGTGTGTGTGTGTGTGTGTGTACATGTATTCAAAATTTGAAGAGTCTTTTGGTTGATTTAAGGTATGTTTTCACATCACCCAAAGTTATAAACTATAGCAACCTGTTGCCAGTAATTTATTTATTATACACAAAACCAAGCACATACGTAAATATGCACGCGCGTATCAGAATATGGTCGACCGAACTCTCCTTACGATTTCGTAGGAAATTAATTGACATTAGCGCGGGAAGAACAGGAGGAGAAGGAACATGGGAGGTAGAGGAGGGAGGAGGATAAGAGAAGAATAAGAAGAGGAACAAGAGAGGAGGGAGGAAAGGGAGACAAGGAGAGTGGGAGGCAGAGGGAGGTGAAGGGAATGGGAGTGGGAGAATTGTAATGGGAGTGAAGAGGGAGGTGGAGGGTAGAGGAAGAGGGTAAAGATGAGGGGAAATTGATTGATTGACTGACTGGCAGGGAGTTGTCCGGCACCGTGAAGGATAGGGGTCGTTGGCACCAAGAGGGGAAAGGAAAGGGGAAATAAGACGAGGGAAGGGGAGGTGGGAGGAGATTGAGGAGAAAATAAAAGGAGAGAAATGGAAGAGACAGAGCGGTAGGGAAAGGGAATGTGGGAAACGAAGAGGAGATAGAAAACGGGAGGTAGAGGGGGAAGAAGGAAAGATAGAAGCGAACAGGAGGCGAGAGAGGGAAGAAGAGGAAGAAGAAAATGAAAATGGAGAAGAAAAAGATGGAGAAGAAGAGAGAATGGGAAGGGGAGATAGGTATTGAGTGAGAAAAGGAAGTGATGAGGTGACAGGGGATGGGGAAGGGAAATGGATTGGGCCTCATCGATAAACGTGTGTGTGTGTGTGTGTGTGTGTGGAATGAAAAGTTTCCCCTAAAGTAAATTATAGACGTTGGAGAGAGGCGGAAGAGAAGGTTGGAGGCTTAAAGGAAAGAGATGACTCCAAAGTTATCGTACGAAAGGAGACTTCTCCAACGAAGAGGGGGAGGAGAAGAAGGAGGAGAAGAAAGACGAGGAGGAAGAAGAGGAGAAAACGTGGAAGAAAGAGGTGAAGAGGAACAACAGGAAACTCTGGAAACGGTTCGTAGAAAGAAGAGTGACCACCCAGTTCCCGACTTCGGGACATTTTGTTGAAGAAAGCTACGCTCGTCGATAAAATACTTCCTGAGGCCATCTGGAGAGAGATCGGTGACTACTGGAAAGGATTGCAGACTCTCCAGAGCAACTATTTTCCAGAGGACGAACGAGAAACCGATGGTCTTCAACTTTTCCCCCTTTCCAAGGAGGAGGGGAAGGATTACCACGAGGACCAAGGAAGCTTTGAAAA
>NC_134806.1:4053759-4076259 GCF_046742065.1 Oratosquilla oratoria | reverse complement strand
CTTGTTGATCTGCGCGCGGCTTCGTTGTGCCAGGACACTGAGAGCAACTGCCCTCTCAACACACAAGCCCTCCACCCCATATATGTTACGTTCTTATCTGGACAAATTTAGGTTTAAGAAGGAAACGGGCAAAATAGATTTACCAAGAAAGTGGTTAACGAATGGAATAGACTTAGTAACTATACACTGAGTGATGAAACAATGGGTTGTTTTAAGAAAATATTAGATAACTTTAAGATGTTAAGGGACATGGAACTGACTAGTGTAGGACTTATGGTCTCTTACAGCCTCCTCCATTCTTACGGTCTTATGTTTTTATGTTCAGATGAATGAAATAGTTTGGCATTACGCGCTACTCGTGAGAATCTCAAAAGTATCCGTGAGCTCCTCTTGTGAGAGGAAAACGTGAGACATTTATATGGTCAAATAGTTTCTCCAGTTTGGTTGTCCAACCGAGTTGTCAAGAGGTTTGAAGTGGTGTCAGACGGACAAACCAAACATACATCCAACCTCAATGTGACTCCTGTAGTTGTTAAGCAAAGACACCTCTCGACCAAGATTTATGAATTGTTATTGGCTTAGCGGTGGCGTCAAGGAAAAAGAGAAGATCGAGGCAGACAAAGAATTCTTTAAATAGTTGAAATTGTTGAAAAATTGCAATTTGTTGAAAAAATTGTTGAAAAATTGATTGAAATTGTTGAAAAAAAAGAGACTAAAATTCACATACCAACTTGCACGTCTATTAAGAATTAGAGCCAGATGACAGACGTAATTATACGACAATGAACGAAGCAGTGTAATTAGACATGCTGGAGCTTGTCACACGGCTTTTGTTAAACATAAAGGCACAAAATGTCCAAACAGAACAGCTCTACTGTGACAAAGTCTTAATAAAAAACAAACATCTTACCAAAACACCTGAGAAAGGGAATATATGTCATCAAAAGAACTCCCAGACTCTTTTGAGTTTTCAAAATTCTTATATTCTCTCCTGAAAGAAGTCCGGAGGCAATTTATTTTCTTCAGCACCGCGTTCCATGTGTTGTTTGGCTCAAGGTCCTGATTATCTCCTGAAGAGTGGATAGCCCCTTATTTCTGTATATTCTATTCGCATATCCCTCGATTTAACCTTTCGTAAACCTGAACTATCTCTGTATTTAAGGATAAATTCCAATAACCTCTCTCTCTCTCTCTTTCTCTCTCTCTCTCATGGCTCTTTCAATTGTTTTCTTCCATATTCACACTTCCGACAAGAGATGTAATTGCTGTGTCCACTTCAAAGTCTCAATAACCACTAAGGTTTGATGTTTGACGGTCGTTCTCACGAGCAAACTGCTTATGGACGACTTAAGCCCCGCCTACAAAAATCAGGTTCGGCCAGACTAGCTTCAAACCGTTTGACCAACGTGATTAACAAACAAATACCCCAACTCGCAAGGTCAAAAATCACTTTAAACACGTGTTGGATAAACCGGGTTGGACAAACTGTTTGAACGTGTAAATGCCCCTTAAGAATGTCTGCGACTGCGTTGTGATGCCGAAAGATAATATATATATATATATATATATATATATATATATATATATATATATATATATATATATATATACATATATATATATATCATAAAACGTTTTTTATTGTTATATTAATTTCGCTTTGGTGTTTTGTATTGCTGTTTTATTGGTGTTGTTTCTATCGTCATCATTAGCTAGTAGTAGTAGTAGTAGTAGTAGCAGTAGTAGTAGTAGCAGTAGTAGTAAAAGTATTAGTAGTTGTAGAAGTAGTAGTAGCTGTATTAGCAGTAATAGTAGTAATAGTAGTAGTAGTAGTAGTTGTTGTAGTTGCTGTTGTAGCAGTAGTAGCGGTAGTAGGAGCTCGAGAAAAAAAATTCACAAATCAGAAAGTGTAAAGAAGGGGTAAGACACTGCCTATACAAAAATGTCTAACTTAAACATGGCAGGTTTTGGTAAGAAAATGATAAAAAATACGATTGTCTATTTTTTCTTCTTCTTTTCTTTCTTTTTTCTTCTTTTTAAAGACAAAGGTTTAGCCAAAGTATCATAAAGAATACACTCTTTCCTAAAAATAAATAGATAAATGAATAAATAAATGAATAAATAGATGAATAAACAAATAAACAGATAAATGAATAAATAAATAAATAAATGAATAAACAGCTAAATAAACAAATAAATAAAAATACCAACACAAATATCACAAATATCACGTGTATCAATATACCCATCCATTCGTAAGGTTGGACAGTACAATCCAATGATACTGATAAGGAACGTTGTACCGTGAGGCATTTTTCCTATTGTTCTGCCTCCGCAAGGATTGTGGAAGATCGTTTCGGTCAAGACCCTTTCGAACTGGGTTTTCTGGTTTCGCACCTTTACTTCCAACTTCCCTGTCGTTAAGCTATTCTATGTGTTTTCTTCTTATTCCATCAGTAGCCGAAGCTTCATTATTGTCGCACGCAACGAAATATTTTCAGGTTCTTTTCCTTTACATGTCACCTTGAAGGTTCCTCAATCTTTAACCACTCATTTCTGTCTTCTAATTGATTTGTTTCATTAGTCCACATCTCTTAGCTTCCTACGAACTTTACACTTGAAGTTGGTAGTATACGAAGTCTCCTCCCTCCCCCCTGCCCCTACCCGCCCTTGGAAATGTCCTTTTCTTTGTTGGAGGCGGAATAAATTGACACACTTGAGCACAAGAGTCCTCCGGGACAGGCTGCTAACTTTGGAAGATTCACGAATTACTTCGTTCGTACATGAAGCTCCCCATCAGGCGAATAAACTCGTCTGGGTTCAGCCAGAATGAAATATCCAAAGGGCGGAATGGACCAGAGGGTGTGACGTCAGCAACTGGGGAAATAAGACGAATGGTGGGAACTGTGCGCGTGCTACGGAGTGCCACGGAGTGGCACTGGCACCAGGGAGAATTAAGCAAGGAGGGAGAAAGAAAGAAAAAATAATCACTGGTGCATGTAACAAGACTAAGCTATGCTAATTGAGTTGTTTACGGCCGTTTTCCGTCACTGATGAATTTATCTCTTCCGCTGCGCACGGAGGGAGGTGGGGTCCTCCTCTGACTGAATAAAATCATCTGTTAACAGCCAGAACACATGTGTAGGTCATGGTAAGCAACGAAGTACAGTTGTACAGTTGGATCCACTCGTAAGTACTACATTGATTTTTTTTTTTTTTTCAGAGAGCTGAGTCCGCCATAAACGTTGATTGGTCGTAAGGTTACGACATGAAAGAGTCCTTTACGAGATCGTAGACTTTGTCGTATCGTGTATCGTAAATGTACGATCTACAGAAACACGCTTGCTGGCCGCTGTATTACTTAGAAGTGAAGTCAAGCACATTAATGAATCAATATAAACAAAGAACAGTGATCGGCATTGTCTGTCTAGGACTTAAAAACATATCACAGGTGGCATGGCAAAGGTGACTGAATGACTGCCAGGGAATAAGTGAGTCTGAGTCAATGAATGAGAGATAGATAGATAGATAGATAGATAGAGAGACAGATAGATAGATAGATAGATAGATAGATAGAGAGAGACAGATAGAGAGAAAGAGAGAGAGATACAAAGACAGAGACAGACAGAGAGAGAGAAAGAGAAATAATGAGAGAAAAAGAGAGACAGACACAGACAGAGAGAGAGAGAGAGAGAGAGAGAGAGAGAGAGAGGCAGACAGACAGAGAGAGACAGACAAAGAGAGAGAGAGAGAGGGAGGGAAGGGAAAGAGAGCAAGAATGATTGAATGAACGGACGCAGAGTATGAATGAACTCTCGCGAAAGAGCGACTGAATGAACCGCCGCCACGAGAGAGCACGTGTGGACGCTTGTACGCGCGTTTCCCCGCCTTTTCAAAACTATCTCCCTCTACTTCATTTTTTTCTTTCTTTTTTATTTTTTTTCGCGCGAGGAGCAGGGAGGAATCGCGAGTGAGCGTACGAGCAGGACGTACGACGACGAAGACGACGACGACGACGACGAGGGCTGAGGACGAGTTGTTGGACGCTGACCGCGAACCTCGGCCCGCACACGTCGCTCGCGAGAGGCGGCCCAGATAACACTGACTGACTGGAACCCTCCGAGGCGAAGAGCGCTGGGCTACCTTCATGCAGTAGGAGGAGGAGGAGGAGGAGGAGGAGGAGGAGGAGGAGGAGGTGGAGGAGGAGGAGGAGGAGGAGGGGGAGGGGGAAGAGGAGGACGAGGAAGGGGAGGAGTAGGAAAAGGAAGTGGTGGATGACGAGTAGGAGTAGGGGGGGAGTAGGAATAGGCAGAGATGCAGCAGGAGGAGTAATGGGATAAAAAAGGGAGATGAGGTGGAGGAAGAGGTGAAAGATGAGGAGGAGGAGGAAGAGGAGGAGGAGGAGGAAGAGGAGGAGGAGGAGGGTAGGAGGTGGAAGAGGAGGAGGGTAGGAGGAGGAGGAAAAGCGGAGGTGACGGAGGAAAAGGAAAAGGAGGAGTAGGTGAGGAGGAGGAAGAAGAGATAGTAGGAAGAAGAAACGAGTAGGGGTACGGGGGAGTAGGGGGGAGAAAAAGAAGGAGGAGGAGGAGGAGGAGGAGGAAGAATAGAGTTAGGAGAGGGAGCAGCATGAGAAAGAGGATTTACAGAAGAGGGAGGAGGAGGAGGAAGGGAAGGAGTAGAGGTGGGAGAAGAAGGACGATGGAAGGAGTAGGGAGAGGAGGAGAAAGAGGAGGAGGTGGAGGAGGAAGAGGGGGAGTAGAGGGAGAAGGACGAGCAAGATGGGGAAGGAAAAAGAGGAGTAACTGTTAGAAGAGGAAGAGAAACAGAGAGCGTCCCGAGGAAGAGGAAAAAGAGAGGAGGAGGAGGAGGAGGAGGAGGAGGAGGAGGAGGAGGAGGAGGAGGAGGAGGAGGAGGAAGAGGGGGAGTAGAGGTAGGAGGTGTAGGAGGAGGAAGAGGGGAAAGAGGAGAAGGAGAAAGAGGAAGAGGAGAAGGAGGACGAGAGGACGGAGGATAAAAGAGAGGAAGAGGAGGAGGAAGAGGGGGAGTAGAGGTAGGAAGTGGAAGAGGAGGAAGAGGGGAAAGAGGAGGAGAAAGAGGAAGAGGGGAAGGAGGACGAGAAGATGGAGGATAAAATAGAGGAGTTGAGGTAGGGGAGGAGGAGGAGGAGGAGGAAGAGGAGGAGTTACATGGACTTACATGGACAAACGAACAATAATAGACCTATTGGTCCTTGCAAGGCTATTCAATCCTTAGCCTAATCTAATATAAAAAATCATATGGAAGAAAAGAATTATAATCGATGGTTTGTGGCTCAGCAAACGTCAAAACGTCTTTTGAATATCTCAGTAGTAGAACAATTGATGACACTGGATGGAAGACCATTCCATATATCAACAAAGCAACCAAAGAAGAGAAAAACATTTTGCTTCCTTTTATTTGAAATCGTTTTCCAACAATTTTGCATCCATTACTTCTGATTGTACTGGAGAAGTCAATTGTAAAATGTTTTTCAACGTTCAAGTTTTCAATTCTTTTGATTTTTTTTTAAACTTCAATTTACCTCTCAATCTCCGTTTAGAGAGGGTAAACAATTTCAGGTCACTTAGGCACTCTTCGTACGGTTTGTTTCGCAATCTAGGAATGAGCTTTGTTACTTTTCATCAGACTCTCTCCAACTACTATGTTCTTTTTATAATATGGAGGTCAGCACAGTATACAATATTCTAGGTTAGGTCTAACTAGAACAATGTAAATATTAGAAATATTTTCTTCAATTCTAAATTCAACAGCTCTTCCTGTGAATCCAATCAAGAGGAGGAGGGAGAGTAGGAGGAGGAGTAGGAGCAAAGGTGAGAGGCAGAAAGAGGAAGGAATAGGGGGAGGTGGAGAAAGAAGTGGAGGAGGAGGAGGTGGAGTGGGAGCAGTAGGACAAGGAAGACGGAGGAGAAAGAGGAATAAAGTTTGGAAGAGGAAGAAGAGAAAGATAAAGGGGAGGAGGAGGAGAAGAGCAGGAGGAGAAAAGGAAGACATAGAGACAGGAGGTGGAGGAGGAGAAGAGGAGGGAAGAGGAGGGAAGAGGAGGAGGAGGAGGAGAAGCAGAATGAACGTAGGACGGGAAGGTAAAGAAAGGAGGGGGAAGGGGAGGGGGAGGAAGAGGAGGAGGAGGGGGAGGGGGAGGAAGAGGAGACGGAGGAGGAGGAAGAGGAGGAGGAAGAGGAGGAGGTGGAGGAGGTGGAGGAGGAGGAGGGGAGGAGGAGGAGGAGGAAGAGGATGATGATGATGATGAGGGGAGTTTTAATTATTATATTCAATTAGATGTTCATACGGCGCCACCAACCGTTTAATAAAAAATAATAACACACGAGAATACTTTTGCTTCAAAAAAGACAGAAAAAAGTGAGAAAGAAGCAAAGAAAAAAATGAAAACCAAGTTCTCCATTATAAAGAGATGAGTTATTCAGGCATAAAACTAAATAGGATTAGGGAAAGTCCAATCCATTTAGAAATTCAAAATAAGTCATCCTAATCCCTACAGGATTTCTTCTGCAAGAGGGAGATGAAGAAGGACCCTCCCACGTCCTCCTCGACGTCCCTGAAGCCCCCCATGGAGTCCTTAACCAGAGACCTCCTGGCAGGAAGGAGGACCATATGATACATACATGATACAGTTTTCGTACACTGTCGGCTCCCTGGCCGAGCGGATTAGAGCGTCGTTACTTGCGGCGGAGGTCGAGGTAATGGCAGTTTGTACCCTACCACCAGCGAGTCGGACCAAGGGCATGGTTCATTAAATTCCACACTACGAAGTCCCCTGTAAGTGGTACCATCCTGACCTCCTAATAGGGGGATTTCGCGACGTAAAACCGGTTCATTATCATTATTACAAAGGATTACAAAGGCGGAGCATGCCGACAGGAGACCTTTTGGTCCATATCTAGGTCGGATGTGAGGGTAGTTAGATGGTTTCAAGGGGGTACATAACCCCCCACAAGAGTTATCTACACCTCCAGAACGATACACACGACATTCGATTCCATGGAAAAGTCTTCATTATACTCCTGATCTACAAGTCCCACTTTTTCTTTCTCGGGATCCGAAGACAATCATCTGAACTCCTTCGTTACTTCGGGAGCCTTGTCCAGTTAAAAACAGAACCGGATGGCGGCAGTGACAAGTGCCACTCTATACGGAGAGAGATAAGAAACAACGATAAAGTGTTCCAGGAGACACGAAGAAGAACCTTTTCCACCTCATCAACCCTTTACTTTCCCGTTCGCATCTACAAGAGTCCTGATGGAAAGTTGATTACCTCTCTCATCTACTTGCTGTTACTGAGACAAAGCCACTCGCGTCTGTGGCACAGAATACTTTATACAACAAAGCTCACGTTACGCGTTAAATCTACATGCAAAACAAAGGTAAACGTAGACATTTACATGTGGAAAACCGTAGTGGCTTAAGTCTTCAAAGAAAGGTTGCATAGTGCATGTATTTCTTGACTTCCAGTCCCCTGAGAATAATCCGGAGGACCACGAGAAGAGAAAACAGTTTTCTTGTGGTTATATGAGATTCCCAAAAGAGGAGAAGGAAGAAACGGGGAGAGGAAAAGAAGAGGATGAGGGAGGGCTTTTTGCAGAGAAAGACAGGATGGAGGGACTGCGTGCGGAGAGGAGGAAGATAAAAAAGTGCAGAAGAAAAGAGAGGGAAGTAGGTGGTGGAGGAGGAGGAAGAGGAAGAGTAAGGGAGGAGGACGAAGCGAAGGAGAAGAAGAGAGGAGGAGAAAGAAGAGGGGGAGGAGAAAGAAGTGAAGGAGGACGAAGAAGAGAGGGAGGAGAGGGAAGTGAAGGAGGAGGAGGAGGAGGAAGAGTGAGAGAAGGATTAAGGAAAGGAGGATTAAGGTTAGGAGAAAGATTAATGACAAGAAGAAAAGGAGGAGGAGGAGGAGCAGGAGGAGAAAGAGGAGGAAGAAGAGTGCAAAGAAGAAGAAAGAAGAGGTAAGAGAGGTGGATAAAGAGGAGCACGAAAAGAAGGAGGATTACAAAGAGAAGGTGTAGTCAGAAGTGAAGGAGGAGAAGGAAGAGGAGGAAAAGGAGGAAGAGAAAGAAGACGAGGAGAAAGAACAGGAGGAAAAGGAGAATGAGAAGGAAAAGGAGGAGGAGGAAGAGGAGGAAAAGTAGGAAGAAAATGAAGAGGAGGAGGAAGACGAGAAGGAGAAGGAAGAGGAGGAAATGGAGGAGGAGGAGATGGGGGAGTGTGGGAGGAGGAGAAAGAGAAAGGGAAAGAAGAAGAAGAAAAGGAAACGAGGGAGAAGGAGAAAGAACAGGAGGAGAAGGGAGACCAGGAGGAGGAGGAGACGGAGGAGGAGGAGGAGAAGGAGGAGGAGGAGGAAAAAAAAGGAAGAGAAGGAGAGAAGGTGAAGGGGAAAAAGAGAAGGATGTATTTGTTGTGGAAGAATGGAGAAGGATCGATGAAAAGTGCGTGAGCGGGGTTAAAAAAGGGAAATATGTGAAGCTAAAGAGAGAGAGAGAGAGAGAGAGAGAGAGAGAGAGAGAGAGAGAGAGAGAGAGAGAGAGAGAGAGAGAGAGAGAGAGAGAGAGAGAGAGAGAAAGAGTGTTGAATTCTTTATTGATTGGTTTGATCTTCCCGGAATGTTGCAGCCTTGATTGCATTTTAAAGTAAAAGATAAATAAAAAAGAGTAATAGTAGTAGTAGTAGTAGTAATAGAGATAAATAGGATCACCTGAAGAATTGTTACCCCAGACTTCGATAGACTTCTTCAGTTGGGCCACAAAACTGATTCCAAATATCAAAAATAAATCATACGAAAATCGACTAAAACATAGGAATCTGTTTTCCCTAAAAAAGCGTAGACTCAGAGGTGACTTGATACAGGTCTTTAAGATTTTAAAGGGAATTGACAACATCAAAAGTGACAAAATTTTCACACTGAATGAGAATCAGACAAGAAACAATGGTCTCAAACTGTCCGGAAATAGATTCAATTTGGAAGTAGGTAGAAACAACTTTGCCAACCGTGTAGTTAATGAATGGAATAAACTTCCTGCACAGGTAGTGCAATGTAGTTCAGTTCGAAGCTTTAAGAATCATTTAGATAAACACCTAAGCAAGATGCTGTAACGATTATAATTTATTTTATATTATTTGTTTTTGTTTTGTTATCATTTGTCTGTCTGATTTTCATTTATTAGTTATATGTCAATTTATTATTATTTACTATTTACCTGTTTGTTTATTATTCAACTATACCTATGCATTTATTTATGTATTTTATTTGTTATTTACATTATTATAGTTTTTATTTTATTATTGTTATTATTATTATTATTATTATTTTTTTTTTTTTGCATCCGACCTAGATATGGACCAAAAGGTCTCCTGTCGGCATGCTCCGCCTTTGTAATCCTTTGAGAGAGAGAGAGAGAGAGAGAGAGAGAGAGAGAGAGAGAGAGAGAGAGAGAGAGAGAGAGAGAGAGAGAGAGAGAGAGAGAGGGAAAGAACAAAAGAGAGAGACATGGAAAGATGGAATTAGATAGATAGAGAGACAGAGAGACAGGGACAGAGAGAGAAACAGAGAGAGAGAGAGAGAGATAGAAAGAGAGACAGAGAGAAAATACAACCAAGCGAAGAGTCAGTGGCCATCAGGTGACTGAAAATTGATTCCAGTGGCAAGGCTCTGATTGGGGACTCTCAGAGTTTTGGGAAAAGTGGAGTTCCCCCTTAGTTGCCATTACTCCCAAGTCCACTCTGACCCGGAGTGGAGTGGTAGTACCTGGCAAGGGTCCCTGGTGCCTTGTAGGGAAGCCTCTTTAGGACAAGGCTAGGAGAAGGAAATCTCCGACATAAAACCTAGGTGATGTCCTCAGCTATGAGAGCAGTCCACAGTCCTCGTCAGCTGGTGCACCTGGCCCCATCTGTCACATGTTAAGGCCCCTATACACTGTCAATCATGATTGCACAGTCATCGAGATTGTGCAAGCAGTGTTTGGGCCACACACTATCAGTAAGATTGAGCAATCATTACTTACCTTTTGGAGTTTGTGGAGTTGGATGAACTCCCTCCAAAATTCCTGAGTGTCCTGTGTGCTCGCCATGGTTACAAAGGAAAGACTGAGCTGTTGGCGCAATCATCGCCACTAACTATCACTCATGATGGTGTAACTACTATGCTTGAGCTTACAAAATCAGTGTTAGAAATTCCTCAATCATCTGCGGAAACACTCAATCACACCCACTCACTCAGGATATGCTTGCGCAATCATGAATATTGTGCAATCATGACTGACAGTGTGTAGGGGCCTTAAATGTACCTGTGACACTGACGAGGTTTAGGAAGAGGGAATAGCACCGGGCCTCTACAATCCCAGTGCTGGTATACAACTGTGCAGGATTTCTCCCCTTCTGCAACACATTCACTGCAAAAGACAAAGAAATGAGATCCGTCGACGCGACGGATCAGTCCATCATCATAATTCCCTGGAGATGGCCCCTCCTTCTAGCCTCTAGCTTCTAAGATATCAAAACCATATCAATTATATAATTGTCTGCGCTGTAGGGCACTGGAATGGAGGCGTGAAGGGTAATCAACTAATCCAATAAGATTTTGTTGGTCAAAGACGAACTGTTAAGTGAATCAGTACATTAATGAATTAATCAATATGAAAGAAACAATGAAAAATATACAAATAAGTAATAGAATAACTTATGTATATTTTTGTACACATGGACATGAATAGCTTTTAAAATGTACAAAGAAAAAATATGAATAAATGTATATAAATATAGATAAATTAATAGATAAAAAGAAATATAAATAAACAAATGAAAATACATATATACATACATAAGGAAGTTACAAATAAATTTATGAAATAATAATTAAATGATAATTAGGTAAATAAGTAAAAATACATGTATACCTGTGAATGCATACGTAAATCAGTAAACTGAATATCTAATAGATTATCATATAAATTAACAGATAAATAAACAAATTAAAGTCTAAATGAATGAATAAAAAAATTAGTAAATAGCTTGGTAAGTAAATATATAAATAATATACTGAGTTAATGAATAGATAAACAACGGAATGAATAAGTGAATAAATGAAAAAAATTATCAACATGTGGTTCGAATGTTTCACCATGTGAGCATTAAAATCTCCTAGTTCCTGTGGTCAAGTTTGGGAGGGGGGGAGGGTGGAGGCGGGGGGGGAGGGAAGGGAAGGTGAGGGGGGACGGGGAGAGGGGGTGAGAGAGAGAGAGAGAGAGAGAGAGAAGTATCACTCCCACGGGCTTTGTTTGAGCCCGCGCAAGGGGAACAACAAATACATCCGGTACTGACACTGGCACTGACACTTGTTTATCTAGCAGCCCCGCCATTTGCATCAAATGCGGCCAGCCATGGCTTCCTGCAGGAAATAGTCCCGAGAGAGCGGGGGGCGGCGGGGGGATCATTCCCCCTTCCCCTCCGGCTTATCCACCCATCTACAACGCCCATCTCTACTCTCAATTCCACACATAGGCACACTCTCTCTCTCTCTTTACACACACACACACACACACACACACACACACACACACACACACACACATATTATTATATATATATATATATATATATATATATATATACTCTCTCCTCGCTTTTAACTTACTTTATATTCTTTGTTTGTTAGTTTGTTTTTTTATCAAAGGAGAACTAACAACCGGAAACTGCTGGGAATCGGAGAAAAGTGCGGGACTTGAACTCGCGACCAGAAGAATGCGAGACCCACATCTTTCCGATTACTCCTCTGATGAAGATGGAAAGGAGTCACATGGACAAACGAACAGCAACATAGACACCCCACTTGATACACAATGCCAATCTGAGCATTTTCCATTCAGAACAGCATGTTGCTTACGATCAGACAGTTATTTAGAAATCCATTGGTGAATATGGCCTAGTATACAATGGGCTTCTAGTTTACCTAGTAACCTCCTGTTAGGGACTTTATCGAAATATTTTTGGAAGTCAAGATATAAAATGTCACTTCGTATATTCCCGTAAATATCATTGAAGAAGTCAAGGCTTGCCAGGCACGAATTCTTATAACGGAAATCATGTTTTGATCTTTTAATAATATTGTTTTTCTCCAAGAATTTCATAATTCTGTCTCTCAGACATTAGTTTACAGACAACTGATGTAAGGCTAATAGGCCGATAATTACCAGGATTGAATTTGTCACCCTTTTTGAGTAAGGCCACAACATATGCTAGTTCCTACTCTAGCACAACTCTTCTAGATTGTAAAGACAAGATAAAAATCACACTGAGGGGCTGGCAAATTACCTCTTAAGTTCCTTGAGTATTCCAGGCATATGGTTACTTATAACGCGCGTCATATGTTAGACTTTAGAGCCGACTGTACCGTACAATAGCTGAATCAAGTCTGGCCTATGACCCTACAGTCGTTTCTATGACCGTGAGGGAATCTTGGTTTGGATGAAGTTGGTTACCTCATCATGGTAGATGGTGATTATCGTCCCAGTTGTAGGAAGGAGTAACTCACACTTACATACTGGTTGGGAGTAATATTTTTAGTTAGAGGGCAGGATAGATAAGATGGGGGAGAGGGAGGGAGGGAGGGAGGGAGGGAGGGATTTGGGGAATCAGCGGAAGGGAAGAATGAAATGGAAGGAAGTTAAAGATATGAAAGATGTGGGGCAGACCCACTTATTCAGTTATTTTTAGTCACGTGGACTAATACTTTTAGTTAGAGGGCAGGATAGATAAGATGGGGGAGAGGGAGGGAGGGAGGGGGGATTTGGGGGTTTAATGGAAGGAAAGAGTGAAATGGAAGGAAGGAAGAGTTATGAAAGATGTGGGGCAGACCTACTTGCTCGGTTTGTTTATAGTCTTTTGGACTTTTTTTTTTTTTTTTCGACCTCCGCCGCAAGTAACGACGCTCTAATCCGCTCGGCCAGGGAGCCGACAGTGCACGATAATGGTCAAACTTTGTGTAAATTATCCTTTGTCTTCATTAATACGCATAAGACACATAAACGCGTAACAACTTTGACATTTTACACTTTTCATAGATTAGTCGGATTAGTGCTTTATCACAGCACCACGCGAGGCCTATATATGGAGGAGGATGTCTATCTTTACTCACAATGCCCTTCTTTAACCACTCGGTGACCCTGAAGGGTGAGGGATGTCCGACCAACCGATGTAATGCTGTAATGACAATCATTTATTTTATTTTCATATTATTTGTTTTTGTTTTGCTATCATTTGTCTATTTGATTCTCATTTATTATTAATTATATGTCAATTTATCATGTTTACTATTTACCTGTTTATTATTTAACTATAGCTATGCATTTATTCATGTATTTTATTTGTTATTTACATTATTATAGTTTTTATTTAGTCATTTATTATTATGATTTTTTTTCGCATCCGACCTGGATATGGACCAAAAGGTCTCCTGTCGGCATGCTCCGCCTTTGTAATCCTTTGTAATCCTGTGTTTACGATTTTCCGCCCTACGATCCGTAATTTTGGCACTCCCGGACTCTGCCGTAATACTGCATGACTGTTTTGCGCTTTTTTGACACATTTGGAGCACTTCATCACTCCACCTCCTTATGCAACGCTAGTGATGCCGTTACTGTTTTGACCATCTTTCCACCAACACTCGGCACTTTCGTAGCTTTAAGGGAAAGCTGATGAACAAGAGAAAGGGGAAGAGAAAGTCGTCAGAGGCTGAGAAGAGAAATGAGGTGCTAGAACAAGCAACGGAGAACGAAGTTGGAAAGACAAACGAACGAATACAGGAAGAAAAGGAACTCTGTTCTGGAAGTAACATGAAAGTGAGAAAGTGAAAATAAAAACGACGAATCCGGAAAGGAAGACGAAAAATGGCGGTAAAGGTCCAAGGAAAACGAAATAGAACAATAGTACGAATCAAAAGTAATAAAAGAATCAGACGATGTAAATTTCTGAACGAAAATACAAGAGACGAAGGGGAAAAAATTTCCGAATGCAAGAAGTGGGATGGAAAAAGCGGAAATGGAAACAGAGTTAGACAAACACAGGAATTCAGAGTAAAGGAAGAGAGAAGACCAAGAGGACGAGAGCAAAGGACGAAAGGGAGGAGGAGGAGAGAAGAAAACAAATCAAAGGCACAACAAAGAAATCTACAAGAAAACGGAGACCAAGAAACCGAAGAGAATTTAAACAAACGAAGAAATACGGCCCGACCTTTGGAGTTGGGCAATTCAGTCTTTTCCTGCCAAGTAGTAAGTGGACCGATTTGAAGGAACCTTCCCAATTTTGTAGGTTGATATTACAAAGGATTACAAAGGAAAAGTACGATGACAGGAGACCTTTTGGACCATAACTAGGTTGGATGCAGAAAAAAAAACAGAACTAGATAGATGAATAAAATATATAAATAGATACTGAAAAAAAAATTATAATAAATAAAAAAGAAATAATAAATGATAAACACACACACACACACACACACACACACATATATATATATATATATATATATATATATATATATATATATATATATAATACTGATGACCCACTTTCGGAGAAGAATAAGCGAAGATATAGAGATCTGTATATTTCGATCACTTACTGTGATCCTCTTCAGCAGATATGAATTACAGAGTAGAGAACAGTGTGTATTTATACTAAAACAGTGAGGTAAGCTAGAAGGGACGGGGGCTCAGGTCACTAGTCCGGCGTGCATGTGTGGAACTTGGTGGCTCAGGTCACGTGCCCGGCGTTGTGTGGACCTTGGTGCCTTTTGTCCACCGTTAGTGTAGATGATAACATTTTATTTATAGCAAAAGAGGAAATACAATCTGGTGACCATTGACCATATGAAATGCTATAATTTGGAAAAAAAAATTATTAGGGAGGATTCTACCATTTTTCTTCTGAAACTACATTTGGATTTGTAAATTATTTCAGCATCGTCCCAATTTATCCGGTGGTTTTTGTTGGCGACGTGCTGAAATACCGCGGAATTTTCCTGCCCGTATTTAACAGAGTTCTTGTGCTCCTTGACCCTGGTAGTGAGATCTCGACCTGTCTGTCCCCAATATACATCCTTGCAATCTAAACAAGGTAATTTGTAAACTCCAGGAGCTGTATTACAACAAATCACCTTGTTTAGATTGCAAGGATGTATATTGGGGACAGACAGGTCGAGATCTCACTACCAGGGTCAAGGAGCACAAGAACTTTGTTAAATACGGGCAGGAAAATTCCGCGGTATTTCAGCACGTCGCCAACAAAAACCACCGGATAAATTGGGACGATGCTGAAATAATTTACAAATCCAAATGTAGTTTCAGAAGAAAAATGGTAGAATCCTCCCTAATAAACAATTTTCCAAATTATAACATTTCCTATGGTCAATGGTCACCAGATTGTATTTCCTCTTTTGCTATAAATAAAATGTTATCATCTACACTAACGGTGGACAAAAGACACCAAGGTCCACACAACGCCGGGCACGTGACCTGAGCCACCAAGATCCACACATGCACGCCGGACTAGTGACCTGAGCCCCCGTCCCTTCTAGCTTACCTCACTGTTTTAGTATAAATACACACTGTTCTCTACTCTGTAATTCATATCTGCTGAAGAGGATCACAGTAAGTGATCGAAATATACAGATCTCTATATCTTCGCTTATTCTTCTCCGAAAGTGGGTCATCAGTATTACTTTACAAATGTGCTACGACATAACTTTGTTGTGATATATATATATATATATATATATATATATATATATATGATAATAAGTAATGTAACGTAATATTAGATATTACGTCATATGTGTAATTATGTTATAGAATTGTGTTCCTTTGTATTACATAACTATGTTCATATTTCTTGTCTATGTATGTATTGTAACAATGTTAAGCAGTAACGCCCGTCCACTATATGTAATCTTGCCTACGTGCGGAGAAAGGTGCGCACTCTTGTAGAACAAACAGACAAGCGATATCCTGAATAGTTCGGAGCGCACAGATTTGACAGTTACTAAATAAATAGATTGTTCAAGCGAGTCGAGGGTCCTAAAACTACCCATGTTGACGTGTGTTAACTTACCCTCCTCCCCCCCCTTTCACTCACTCGCACACTTCACCGGAAGTATCCCGCTTCCGGTCCAATGGTATATAAGCGGTGGAAATCGCTCACTCCTCGTCATTTTCCCACATATTGATCTCTTGATAAAAACTAGAAGGTTTAGATTCATGAGACGATTGGTGTGAAGTGATCACCCTTTTTGCCTACATTACGTGTCTGATATACATTGCATTACTTTACTTATATTTGTACTTATTACTTATTCTGATGCATGTTCCTGATCTCTTTGTACTTAGATAGTACCATATTGTATACTTATCTTGTGTTTCTTATTTGAACGATAATTTCCATATTCTTATAATCATGTAACGGTCCCATTGACCCTACTGCCCATTCTCTTTTGTGTTGATTGCCTGTAAATATTTTCCATATTAATAATTTCGTTTACTAGTTTTATCGCTAGTTTAATATTCCTTTCCTGGAATCTTCTTTGTTACCTTTACTTCTAGTCTTACGAATTATCTAGGCCCTGACCAGATAGTTCAGTCCTACAGTGGCTTCTAGAAGTGAGCTGGTTCTTAAGCACTTAGACGTTATACGTAACGTCTCTTCACAAACCAGCCCCCCCTAACAAAGTGGCGACCCTGCCAGGATATTGGATCAGGTATTTAACACATTCTTATAGAGATGGATGATATAATTCAAGAATTCGTTCAAAATCCCAAGGTAAGTTTCTTAAAGAAACAAACTAAAGACACTTTGATAGAAATAGGCAAGCACTTTGGAGTAGACATTGATACAAGTTTACGAAAGAAAAAAATACTTCAGGAACTTGTTGAAAATCTGATCGAAGATGAGATCTTATCTCCAGAAGAGATTACAGCTATACAAATTCCTTCAAATAGGTTAGAAATAGAGGCACGACTAACCGAACTTAAGATTAAGGAGATTGAATTAAAGGTCAGGAGAGTAGATTTTGAGGAGGAAGCTAAATTGAAACAAATGCAAATTGAGGCAGAATTTAAAGCTAAAGAGGAGGAAACTAAACTGAAACAAATGCAAATTGAGGCAGAATTTAAAGCTAAAGAGGAGGAAACTAAACTGAAACAAATGCAAATTGAGGCAGAATTTAAAGCTAAAGAGGAGGAAACTAAACTGAAACAAATGCAAATTGAGGCAGAATTTAGAGCTAGAGAAGAGGAAGCTAAAGTGAAACAAATAGAAAGAGAGAACGAAACTAAAGTCAAATTGGCAGAGTTAGAATTAAAGAAGGCAGAAGTAGAAGCTAGGATTGTTGATAGACAACCCGTAGTTCAGGAAGGTCATATAGATATTTCCAAGTATATAAAACTTCTACCCCAATTTTCAGAAGGAGAGCCAGAAATTTTCTTTCTTCAGTGGGAAAAATTGGCGCAACAGTTACAAATCCCTAAAGAAAATTGGCCATTAATCATTCAAACACAATTTAAGGGTAAGGCTCAGCAAATTTATACTTCTCTTTCAGAAGCAGAAGGCGAGTATGATAATATGAAAGCTTGTATTTTAAAAGCTTATGAACTAATACCAGAGGCCTATAGACAGAAATTCCGTAATTATAGGAAGACACCTCAGTTAACATACGTAGAATATGCGGCTCAACAAGAGAGGTTATTCAATAGGTGGTGTTTGGCTAGTGAAACGGACACCTTAGATAGACTTAAACAGTTGATTTTGTTGGAGCAGTTTAAGAATACCTTAGAGACAGATCTTAGGATTTTTATAGATGATCATGTTCCCGAAACTTTAACTAAAGCTGCTGTATTGGCTGATGAGTTCACACTAAATCATAAACCTAAGTCAAGACAAATGGAATCCCAAAAGTCAAAGTCATATATTCCAGATTCAACAAAATACTCTGATCCTTGGTCCCCAAAGAAACACTTTGAAAATCAGTCTAGCCCATCACATTTCAGTTACAGGTCTGATTTCAATCAATATCCTCCAAACCAACCTTGGCAAAGAATGGAAAGGTTTAAGACTAATCCCCCTGTAACTTGTTCATATTGTAAACAGGTTGGCCATCACATTTCTAATTGCAGAAAGAGACTGACACCCTCATTCTCCAATAAGACACCAACTCTTGTAAGTAATATAAAATCAGATGATTCAAAATCCTCTATTCAGGATAAACTACCATGATCCTTGTTTCAAACCATTTGTATCTTCAGGAACTATATCTCATAGTAGTAGTTCACAACAATATCCTATTTCCATACTCCGAGACACAGGAGCAAAGCAAAGTCTGATTTTAAATTCTGTCTTGCAGAATCTGGGTGAGTCATATACAGGTTATGATATATTGATAGAAGGAGTTGGAGGAATTGTAAAATGTCCATTACATAATGTTTTCTTGCGGTCTGATTTAACAACCGGAATGGTTAAAGTAGCAGTAGTAGACTCTCTTCCCATAGTAGGAATATCCTTATTGTTGGCCAATGACATCGCTGGAAGCAAAGTCATTTCTCCCTTAATAACAAATAACCCTAAGACCTCAGTAGAACCTTCAGATAACTTACAGTTGTTTCCCGCTTGTGCTGTAACCAGATCTCAGTACAAGAAATCTGAAGAGGAGACCTATAATTTAGAATCCCTATTCTCCCAAACTGACCCATCTTCTTCTTCACCAGTTTCTCTATCTAGAGCAGAATTAATCAAAGAACAGAAGTCAGATCATTCTCTTAAAAATTTGTACGAGATTGTTTCATCTCCAGAAGAAGTTGAAAATATGTCACGAGGTTTCTATATAGAAAACGGAGTCCTAATGCGAAAATGGAGAGCATCCACCGTAACCGCTGACCAGCCATGGCAAGTAAGGAATCAAATAGTCCTCCCTCTTGGTTTCAGGAATAATGTTCTAAGATTGGCTCATGATACTCCCTTAGCAGGTCACTTAGGGGTAAGAAAGACCTTGTTCAACATAACCCAACATTTCCATTGGCCCACGGTTGTCAAAGATGTTGCCCAATATTGTAAAACATGTCATACATGTCAACTTGTAGGTAAGCCCAACCAGAAAATTGTAGAAGCTCCACTCCATCCCATTCCTGTAATGGAAGAGCCATTTAAAAAAGTTCTTATTGACTGTGTAGGACCTTTACCTCCTTCAAGTAAAGGAAATCAGTACATTCTCACAATCATGTGTATGAGCACTCGTTTTCCAGAAGCCATTCCTTTGAAAAATATTAAAGCTCAAAACATAATCAGAGAAATGTTGAAATATTTCACTATGGTAGGATTTCCTAAGAACATTCAAAGTGATCAAGGAAGTAATTTTCTTTCCAACAAGTTTAGAGAAACTCTTGTAACACTAGGTATAAATCATGTAACTTCCTCCGCCTATCATCCTCAATCACAAGGTGCTCTAGAGCGCTTTCACCAAACGCTCAAGACAAGACAATCTTCTGTGCTGAGAACACTCGAAATTGGGAAGACGGACTCCCCTTTTTGTTGTTCGCCACCCGAACAACAATTCAAGAAAGCCTTGGATTCAGCCCGTCAGAATTAGTCTTCGGTCATGAAGTCCGTGGTCCCCTAAAGATACTTCATGAACAATGGATGAAAGAAGAACCACCTGTTCCTTCTTTGAAATACGTGTCCCAGGTCACCGAGAAGTTGTTAGAAGCTTGGAAGTTGGCAAGAGAGAACTTGGCGAATGCTCAACGAGAAATGAAAGGTCGGTATGATAAAAATTCTAAACTTAGAACTTTCTCTCCAGGAGATCAAGTGTTACTTTATCTTCCCATACCAGGAGATCCATTGCAGGCTAAATACAAAGGACCCTATGAAGTCTTGTCCAGAGCCAGTGATCTCAACTACATAATCAAAACTCCAGACAGAAGAAAGAGTTCCCGTCTCTGTCACATAAATACCTTAAAACCTTATCATTCCAGAGATCCAATTCCAATTTGCAGCTCTACCACAATAAAATCGGAAGAGCCTCCTGATAACCTGCCTAATCCTCCTGAGATTCCCTTGGAAAACTCCCAGATACTACAAAATCTTCACTTATCTGAGAAACAAGATGTAGCAGAACCATTGACTGACCTGTTGAGAAAAGACCACGACTTCGTGTGGACACCTACCTGTGAGACGACCTTCAAAAACCTGAAGTCCCTTCTCACTAACGCACCAGTTCTAAGGGCACCCGATTTCCAACGGCCCTTTCTTCTGCAAGTCGACGCCAGCGACACCGGTATCGGTGCCGCCCTCTTGCAAGAACACAACGAAGTTCTTCACACTATCGCCTACTACAGCAAGAAGCTGTCCCCTGCGCAAAAGAACTACTCCATACTTTCTAGAACGTAGCTTTTCAACAGAAAGTGAAAAGCTTTCCCAAACGGTGGAGGTGTAACGTAATATTAGATATTACGTCATATGTGTAATTATGTTATAGAATTGTGTTCCTTTGTATTACATAACTATGTTCATATTTCTTGTCTATGTATGTATTGTAACAATGTTAAGCAGTAACGCCCGTCCACTATATGTAATCTTGCCTACGTGCGGAGAAAGGTGCGCACTCTTGTAGAACAAACAGACAAGCGATATCCTGAATAGTTCGGAGCGCACAGATTTGACAGTTACTAAATAAATAGATTGTTCAAGCGAGTCGAGGGTCCTAAAACTACCCATGTTGACGTGTGTTAACTTACCCTCCTCCCCCCCTTTCACTCACTCGCACACTTCACCGGAAGTATCCCGCTTCCGGTCCAATGGTATATAAGCGGTGGAAATCGCTGACTCCTCGTCATTTTCCCACATATTGATCTCTTGATAAAAACTAGGTTTAGATTCATGAGACGATTGGTGTGAAGTGATCACCCTTTTTGCCTACATTACGTGTCTGATATACATTGCATTACTTTACTTATATTTGTACTTATTACTTATTCTGATGCATGTTCCTGATCTCTTTGTACTTAGATAGTACCATATTGTATACTTATCTTATGTTTCTTATTTGAACGATAATTTCCATATTCTTATAATCATGTAACGGTCCCATTGACCCTACTGCCCATTCTCTTTTGTGTTGATTGCCTGTAAATATTTTCCATATTAATAATTTCGTTTACTAGTTTTATCGCTAGTTTAATATTCCTTTCCTGGAATCTTCTTTGTTACCTTTACTTCTAGTCTTACGAATTATCTAGGCCCTGACCAGATAGTTCAGTCCTACAGTGGCTTCTAGAAGTGAGCTGGTTCTTAAGCACTTAGACGTTATACGTAACGTCTCTTCACAAACCAGCCGGCCCGTAACAGTAAATAGATCAAACAAAATAAATGGTAGGCATTACAGAATATTATTCGATTGTTTATCTAAAGGAATCTTAAATCTTCGAACTGTATTACTGTACATTGCACCACTGCCTCTGCAGGAAGCTTATTCCATTCATTTACTACACGGTTGGCGAAGTTGTTTCTTCCCACTTCCAAAATAAATATACTTCCTGACAGTTTGAGTCCATTGTTTCTTGTCTGATTCTCAATCAGTGTGAAAATTTCGTCACTTTTGATGTTGTCAATTCCCTTTAGAATCTTAAGACCTGTATCAAATCACCCCTGAATCTACGCTTTCTTAGAAAAACAGATTAATATGTTTTAGTCGATTTTCGTATGATTTATTTCAGATATTTGGAACCATTTTTGTGGCTCACCATTGTACTTTTTCCAGTCTGTCGATGTCTTTCATGAGATTCGGTGACAGCATATTCCAAATGTGGACGAACTAACTATTTATATAGCTTTTTAATTACAGATGAACTTTTAAAATAAAAAGCTCACGCAGTCAGTCCTAGAATATTATTTACCTTCTCTGGGTCAGAAATACACTGCTTAGATGATTTGAGATCATCACTGACAATTATTCCGAGATCTTTTTCACCATCCACTTTTGTTAATGAATTTCCAAATAACTTGTAATCGTATTTATTGTTATTTCTACCTATGTGCATAACCTTACATTTACTTGTGTTATATATTTCATTAATCACTTTTCAGACCATTGCTGTAATTTATCTAAATCTTCTTGAACGTCTAATTGGTTTAAGTGACCATTGTGCCATATCATCAGAAAATTTGGAAACAATAGATTTCAGTCCATGGTCGTTTAACTCTTTCCAGACATGAGCTTAGTTTAGTGGTTTTGTTCTAACATTAGAAGATGTTATTAAATTTTGTGACAATTTTTTTTTCCCTCTGAAGGATATATAGAAGAAGGAGGACACTCGAGTTATAAAGACGATAAATCTCTGTAGCTGTAATGATGACGACAAAACTACATGGACACACACACAAGCCAAGATGACGACGACGACGATTTGGGCAAAATGATGG
>NC_134806.1:4038759-4048759 GCF_046742065.1 Oratosquilla oratoria | reverse complement strand
ATTTTGTAGGTACTGAATAAGTGATGAAGGCCCAGTCCCCTACCAAGCAGGGACTGGTGGAGCCCCCTGCTGGCTCGTTCCTTCCACACACACACACACACACACACACACACACACACACACACACACACACACAAAAAAAAAAAAAAAAAAAAAATCTTCGACTCGGTCCAGGAACCATGTCCCAGACCCTCGGGGCTTCCACAACGACGGGGAGCTGATTCGCTCCAACGTCCATCTCACAGGATTCCATCAGTGGTCCCTGTGGTAGGGAAAGTAATGCCGGATAAAACGAATCTCAATGAACCTTTTCAGAACGTTTCGGTCACCAATGACATTTTCCGAATGAAATTAGAATTAATAACCATTTTACGTCGTTTTACTGAGAGAATGAATACACAGATAAGATTGACAAACGCAGCAAAACATTAAACGAATAGATATACAAATGAATAAATAAACAAATAGATAAAAAAAAACATAAACCATAAACTTGTATACCTCGTTTCCTTGTCCGATAATTTATTTTGCATCTGAGCCGAGTCTCCGGTATCCACAACTCGGGCCGTCTCCCGTCTCGCGGGAACCGACAAAACAAACCCGGACACCGATTCCTACAAATATTTTCTCGAGTCCTCAGTCAAAACAAGGGGCGATTTGCTCCCAAGGACCTACAAGACCAGTTACTTTCTTCCTCGGGTGACAGAGGTCCCCCTGAATTGGCCTGTTTGTGTCTAGACCTGTTTTACGTCAGAGGTAAGTCAAGAATCACCAAGAGCTACACAGCCTTCATGTCTGCGTTTGATTTATCGTCATTGTGCTGTATTATAGAGTTCCTTTATATTCATGAGCGTGTGTGTGTGTGTGTGCGTGTGTGTGTGTGTGCGTGTGTGTGTGTGTGCGTGTGTGTGTGTGTGTGTGTGTATGTGTGTGTGTAAGTGTGTGTGCGTGTATGTGTGTGTGTGTTTGTGTGTGTGTGTGTGTAAGTTTTTTTTGTGTGTGTGTAAGTTTCTGTATGTAAGTGTGTGTGTGTATATATGTTGTAACGTAATATTAGATATTACGTCATATGTGTAATTATGTTATAGAATTGTGTTCCTTTGTATTACATAACTATGTTCATATTTCTTGTCTATGTATGTATTGTAACAATGTTAAGCAGTAACGCCCGTCCACTATATGTAATCTTGCCTACGTGCGGAGAGAGGTGCGCACTCTTGTAGAACAAACAGACAAGCGAAATCCTGAATAGTTCGGAGCGCACAGATTTGACAGTTACTAAATAAGTAGATTGTTCAAGCGAGTCGAGGGTCTTAAAACTACCCATGTTGACGTGTGTTAACTTACCCTCCTCCCCTCCTTTCGCTCTCCCGAACACTCACCCGGAAGTATTCCGCTTCCGGTCCAATGGTATATAAGCGGTGGAAATCGCTCACTCCTCGTCATTTTCTCGCATATCTTATCTCTTGATAAAAACTGGAAGTTTAGACTCATGAGACGATTGGTGTGAAGTGATCACCCTTTTTGCCTACATTACGTGTCTGATATACATTGCATTACTTTACTTATATTTGTACTTATTACTTATTCTGATGCATGTTCCTGATCTCTTTGTACTTAGATAGTACCATATTGTATACTTATCTTGTGTTTCTTATTTGAACGATAATTTCCATATTCTTATAATCGTGTAACGGTCCCATTGACCCTACTGCCCATTCTCTTTTGTGTTGATTGCCTGTAAATATTTTCCATATTAATAATTTCGTTTACTAGTTTTATCGCTAGTTTAATATTCCTTTCCTGGAATCTTCTTTGTTACCTTTACTTCTAGTCTTACGAATTATCTAGGCCCTGACCAGATAGTTCAGTCCTACAGTGGCTTCTAGAAGTGAGCTGGTTCTTAAACACTTATCCGTTATACGTAACGTCTCTTCACATACCAGCCACCCGTAACAAAGTGGCGACCTTGCCAGGATATTTTATCAGGTATTTAACACATTCTTTTAGAGATGGATGATATAATTAAAGAATTCGTTCAAAATCCCAAGGTAAGTTTCTTAAAGAAACAAACTAAAGACACTTTGATAGAAATAGGCAAGCACTTTGGAGTAGACATTGATACAAGTTTGCGAAAGAAAAAAATACTTCAGGAACTCGTTGAAAATCTGATCGAAGATGAGATCTTATCTCCAGAAGAGATTACAGCTATACAAATTCCTTCAAATAGGTTAGAAATAGAGGCACGACTAACCGAACTTAAGATAAAGGAGATTGAATTAAAGGTCAGGAGAGTAGAAATTGAGGAGGAAGCTAAACTGAATCAAATGCAAATTGAGGCAGAATTTAAAGCTAGAGAAGAGGAAGCTAAAGTGAAACAAGTAGCTCAAGAGGAGGAAACTAAACTGAAACAAATGCAAATTGAGGCAGAATTTAGAGCTAGAGAAGAGGAAGCTAAAGTGAAACAAATAGAAAGAGAGAACAAAACTAAAGTCAAATTGGCAGAGTTAGAATTAAAGAAGGCAGAAGTAGAAGCTAGGATTGTTGATAGACAACCCGTAGTTCAGGAAGGTCATATAGATATTTCCAAGTATGTAAAACTTCTACCCAAATTTTCAGAAGGAGAGCCAGAAATTTTCTTTCTTCAGTGGGAAAAATTGGCACGACAGTTACAAATCCCTAAAGAAAATTGGCCATTAATCATTCAAACACAATTTAAGGGTAAGGCTCAGCAAATTTATACTTCTCTTTCAGAAGCAGAAAGCGAGTATGATAATATGAAAGCTTGTATTTTAAAAGCTTATGAACTAATACCAGAGGCCTATAGACAGAAATTCCGTAATTATAGGAAGACACCTCAGTTAACATACGTAGAATATGCGGCTCAACAAGAGAGGTTATTCAATAGGTGGTGTTTGGCTAGTGAAACAGACACCTTAGATAGACTTAAACAGTTGATTTTATTGGAGCAGTTTAAGAATACCTTAGAGACAGATCTTAGGATTTTTATAGATGATCATGTTCCCGAAACTTTAACTAAAGCTGCTGTATTGGCTGATGAGTTCACACTAAATCATAAACCTAAGTCAAGACAAATGGAATCCCAAAAGTCAAAGTCATATATTCCAGATTCAACAAAATACTCTGATCCTTGGTCCCCAAAGAAACGCTTTGAAAATCAGTCTAGCCCATCACATTTCAGTTACAGGTCTGATTTAAATCAATATCCTCCAAACCAACCTTGGCAAAGAATGGAAAGGTTTAAGACTAATCCCCCTGTAACTTGTTCATATTGTAAACAGGTTGGCCATCACATTTCTAATTGCAGAAAGAGACTGACACCCTCATTCTCCAATAAGACACCAACTCTTGTAAGTAATATAAAATCAGATGATTCAAAATCCTCTATTCAGGATAAACTACCAAAGAAGCCGGTATTGTCAAGTAATGTAGAACCCCCCTCATCAGATCATGATCCTTGTTTCAAACCATTTGTATCTTCAGGAACTATATCTCATAGTAGTAGTTCACAACAATATCCTATTTCCATACTCCGAGACACAGGAGCAAAGCAAAGTCTGATTTTAAATTCTGTCTTGCAGAATCTGGGTGAGTCTTATACAGGTTATGATATATTGATAGAAGGAGTTGGAGGAATTGTAAAATGTCCATTACATAATGTTTTCTTGCGGTCTGATTTAACAACCGGAATGGTTAAAGTAGCAGTAGTAGACTCTCTTCCCATAGTAGGAATATCCTTATTGTTGGCCAATGACATCGCTGGAAGCAAAGTCATTTCTCCCTTAATAACAAATAACCCTAAGACCTCAGTAGAACCTTCAGATAACTTACAGTTGTTTCCCGCTTGTGCTGTAACCAGATCTCAGTACAAGAAATCTGAAGAGGAGACCTATAATTTAGAATCCCTATTCTCCCAAACTGACCCATCTTCTTCTTCACCAGTTTCTCTATCTAGAGCAGAATTAATCAAAGAACAGAAGTCAGATCCTTCTCTTAAAAATTTGTACGAGATTGTTTCTTCTCCAGAAGAAGTTGAAAATATGTCACGAGGTTTCTATATAGAAAACGGAGTCCTAATGCGAAAATGGAGAGCATCCACCGCAACCGCTGACCAGCCATGGCAAGTAAGGAATCAAATAGTCCTCCCTCTTGGTTTCAGGAATAATGTTCTAAGATTGGCTCATGATACTCCCTTAGCAGGTCACTTAGGGGTAAGAAAGACCTTGTTCAACATAACCCAACATTTCCATTGGCCCACGGTTGTCAAAGATGTTGCCCAATATTGTAAAACATGTCATACATGTCAACTTGTAGGTAAGCCCAACCAGAAAATTGTAGAAGCTCCACTCCATCCCATTCCTGTAATGGAAGAGCCATTTAAAAAAGTTCTTATTGACTGTGTAGGACCTTTACCTCCTTCAAGTAAAGGAAATCAGTACATTCTCACACTCATGTGTATGAGCACTCGTTTTCCAGAAGCAATTCCTTTGAAAAATATTAAAGCTCAAAACATAATCAGAGAAATGTTGAAATATTTCACTATGGTAGGATTTCCCAAGAACATTCAAAGTGATCAAGGAAGTAATTTTCTTTCCAACAAGTTTAGAGAAACTCTTGTAACACTAGGTATAAATCATGTAACTTCCTCCGCCTATCATCCTCAATCACAAGGTGCTCTAGAGCGCTTTCACCAAACGCTCAAGACAATGTTAAGAATCTTCTGTGCTGAGAACACTCGAAATTGGGAAGACGGACTCCCCTTTTTGTTGTTCGCCACCCGAACAACAATTCAAGAAAGCCTTGGATTCAGCCCGTCAGAATTAGTCTTCGGTCATGAAGTCCGTGGTCCCCTAAAGATACTTCATGAACAATGGATGAAAGAAGAACCACCAGTTCCTTCTTTGAAATACGTGTCCCAGGTCACCGAGAAGTTGTTAGAAGCTTGGAAGTTGGCAAGAGAGAACTTGACGAATGCTCAACGAGTAATGAAAGGTCGGTATGATAAAAATTCTAAACTTAGAACTTTCTCTCCAGGAGATCAAGTGTTACTTTATCTTCCCATACCAGGAGATCCATTGCAGGCTAAATACAAAGGACCCTATGAAGTCTTGTCCAGAGCCAGTGATCTCAACTACATAATCAAAACTCCAGACAGAAGAAAGAGTTCCCGTCTCTGTCACATAAATACCTTAAAACCTTATCATTCCAGAGATCCAATTCCAATTTGCAGCTCTACCACAATAGAATCGGAAGAGCCTCCTGATAACCTGCCTAATCCTCCTGAGATTCCCTTGGAAAACTCTCAGATACTACAAAATCTTCAGATAAAAGTAGGACACTTATCTGAGAAACAAGGTAAAGACATTCTTTCTCTCTTAAGAAGTTTTCCAAAATTATTTCTAGATTCCCCAAGATTCACTTCTTTGATAGAACATGAAATAATTCTAGACTCGCCAAGGGCTATCAAACAAGCCCCTTATAGAGTCAATCCAAAAAAGAAGGAGTTCATAAAAGCAGAAATAAACACTCTGCTTCAACAGGGAATAATTGAACCCTCCAGTAGTCCTTGGGCATCTCCTTGCATTCTTGTCCCTAAATCTGACAATTCTTATCGCCTGTGCATTGACTACAGGAAAATCAATGCCCATACCAAGGCCGATGCTTTTCCTATCCCTAGGATAGATGATATCATAGACAGTCTAGGAACTGCCAAGTATGTATCCAAGTTGGATATGTTAAGGGGATACTATCAAATCCCTGTACACCCTCGCTCAAGAGAAGTTACCGCTTTCATTACGAAAGAGGGATTGTTCCAATTCAGAGCAATGCCATTTGGGCTTAAAAATGCCCCTGCCACTTACCAAAGAATGATAAGTAATCTTGTTGCAGGATTGCCAGGAGTAAAAACTTATCTAGATGATGTGATAATATTTAGTCAGTCTTGGACAGAACACATTGAACACCTAAATAATTTCTTTTATAGAGCAGAACAAGCAAACCTTACCATCAATTTGTCCAAATGTGATTTCGGACATACACAGGTCCCCTATTTGGGATTTAAAGTTGGAAATTCCCAAGTGTTTCCAATAGACGCCAAGATAAAAGCCATCAATGATGTACCAACACCCACTAATCGTAGAGAGGTACGTCGATTCCTTGGAATGAGTGGCTATTATCGCCGTTTTTGTCCAAATTTTTCAGATGTAGCAGAACCATTGACTGACCTGTTGAGAAAAGACCACGACTTCGTGTGGACACCTACCTGTGAGACGGCCTTCAAAAACCTGAAGTCCCTTCTCACTAACGCACCAGTTCTAAGGGCACCCGATTTCCAACGACCCTTTCTTCTGCAAGTCGACGCCAGCGACACCGGTATCGGTGCCGCCCTCTTGCAAGAACACAATGAAGTTCTTCACGCTATCGCCTACTACAGCAAGAAGCTGTCCCCTGCGCAGAAGAACTACTCAACAATTGAGAAGGAGACGCTCGCTTTGGTCCAGGCCCTTATCCACTTCGAAGTCTACCTGGGTTCCTCAACTACCATTCAAGTATATTCGGATCACAACCCCTTAAAGTTCCTACAGACTATGAAAAACAAGAATCCGAGACTTACACGTTGGAGTTTATTTCTCCAACCCTTTAATCTAACAATTCATCATATAAAAGGCGTCTTTAATGTTTTAGCCGACGTCCTTTCTAGAACATAGCTTTTCAACAGAAAGTGAAAAGCTTTCCCAAACGGTGGAGGTGTAACGTAATATTAGATATTACGTCATATGTGTAATTATGTTATAGAATTGTGTTCCTTTGTATTACATAACTATGTTCATATTTCTTGTCTATGTATGTATTGTAACAATGTTAAGCAGTAACGCCCGTCCACTATATGTAATCTTGCCTACGTGCGGAGAGAGGTGCGCACTCTTGTAGAACAAACAGACAAGCGAAATCCTGAATAGTTCGGAGCGCACAGATTTGACAGTTACTAAATAAGTAGATTGTTCAAGCGAGTCGAGGGTCTTAAAACTACCCATGTTGACGTGTGTTAACTTACCCTCCTCCCCTCCTTTCGCTCTCCCGAACACTCACCCGGAAGTATTCCGCTTCCGGTCCAATGGTATATAAGCGGTGGAAATCGCTCACTCCTCGTCATTTTCTCGCATATCTTATCTCTTGATAAAAACTGGAAGTTTAGACTCATGAGACGATTGGTGTGAAGTGATCACCCTTTTTGCCTACATTACGTGTCTGATATACATTGCATTACTTTACTTATATTTGTACTTATTACTTATTCTGATGCATGTTCCTGATCTCTTTGTACTTAGATAGTACCATATTGTATACTTATCTTGTGTTTCTTATTTGAACGATAATTTCCATATTCTTATAATCGTGTAACGGTCCCATTGACCCTACTGCCCATTCTCTTTTGTGTTGATTGCCTGTAAATATTTTCCATATTAATAATTTCGTTTACTAGTTTTATCGCTAGTTTAATATTCCTTTCCTGGAATCTTCTTTGTTACCTTTACTTCTAGTCTTACGAATTATCTAGGCCCTGACCAGATAGTTCAGTCCTACAGTGGCTTCTAGAAGTGAGCTGGTTCTTAAACACTTATCCGTTATACGTAACGTCTCTTCACATACCAGCCAGCCCGTAACAAAGTGGCGACCTTGCCAGGATATTTTACCAGGTATTTAACACATTCTTTTAGAGATGGATGATATAATTAAAGAATTCGTTCAAAATCCCAAGGTAAGTTTCTTAAAGAAACAAACTAAAGACACTTTGATAGAAATAGGCAAGCACTTAGGAGTAGACATTGATACAAGTTTGCGAAAGAAAAAAATACTTCAGGAACTCGTTGAAAATCTGATCGAAGATGAGATCTTATCTCCAGAAGAGATTACAGCTATACAAATTCCTTCAAATAGGTTAGAAATAGAGGCACGACTAACCGAACTTAAGATAAAGGAGATTGAATTAAAGGTCAGGAGAGTAGAAATTGAGGAGGAAGCTAAACTGAATCAAATGCAAATTGAGGCAGAATTTAAAGCTAGAGAAGAGGAAGCTAAAGTGAAACAAGTAGCTCAAGAGGAGGAAACTAAACTGAAACAAATGCAAATTGAGGCAGAATTTAGAGCTAGAGAAGAGGAAGCTAAAGTGAAACAAATAGAAAGAGAGAACAAAACTAAAGTCAAATTGGCAGAGTTAGAATTAAAGAAGGCAGAAGTAGAAGCTAGGATTGTTGATAGACAACCCGTAGTTCAGGAAGGTCATATAGATATTTCCAAGTATGTAAAACTTCTACCCAAATTTTCAGAAGGAGAGCCAGAAATTTTCTTTCTTCAGTGGGAAAAATTGGCACGACAGTTACAAATCCCTAAAGAAAATTGGCCATTAATCATTCAAACACAATTTAAGGGTAAGGCTCAGCAAATTTATACTTCTCTTTCAGAAGCAGAAAGCGAGTATGATAATATGAAAGCTTGTATTTTAAAAGCTTATGAACTAATACCAGAGGCCCGTAACAATGTATATTTACCCAATTGTATTTCACGGGACGGGAGCTATGTTCGTAGTGTGTTTGTGTATGCGTGTGTGTGTGTGTGTGTGTGTAAGTGTGTAAGTTTGTGTGTGTAAATGTATGTGTGTATATATATATATATATATATATATATATATATATATATATATATATATGTGTGTGTGTGTGTGTGTGTGTGTGTGTGTGTGTGTGTGTGTGTGTGTGTGTGTGTGTATGTGTGTGTGTGTGTGTGTGTGTGTGTTTGTTTGTGTGTGTGTGTGCATGTATGTGTGTTCAGATCCCCACAGACATTCGAAATAGACTAACGATATCGTTATATATCGTTTTCATCTCAGGTAAGAGGCAGCACGCGCTAAATGTAGCTCATGCAGAATCTTTCTCGGGATATTCAATACATACTTCGATGAACATCCGTTATTGTGATACTTGAACAAGAAATCATTATAATAACTCCCTCATCCGTCTTTTTCTTCGACGACCGAACTCTCGAGGAGCGCGAATTCATCGATGATAGGATGCTGAAAATGGCAAACAGGTAAGCATCCTATAGGTTTGATTGAATGACGGAGTTTGGCAGGCAGCAGGTCGCAAAACATATCCGCCGGGTTTCTCTTGGCTAAATGGGATCAAATGCCTGTATTTTGAAAAGACTTATAAGATCACGCCAATCGCGAACGAAATAGATTTAATTTGGAAGTGGGTAGAAACAACTTCGCCAATCATGTAACTAATGAATGGAATAAACTTTCTGCAGAGGCAGTGCAATGTAGGTCAGTTCGAAGCTTTAAGATTCGTTAAGATAAACACCTAAGCAAGATGCTGTGATGCCTGCCATTTATTTAATATAATTTATTTGTTTGTTATTTTGTCTGTTTATTATTATTTCATTGATTTTCATTTATTATTATTTATCTGTCAATTTATTATTATGAACTATTTTCCTGTTTGTTTATTATTTAACTATACCTATGCATTTATTTATTTTATTATTATTTATGTTGTTATAATTTTTATGCTTATTTTCTTTATTTATCATTACTATATATATCTTTTTTTGCATCCGACTTAGTAATGGACCAAAAGGTCTCCTGTCGGCATGCTCCTTCTTTGTAATCTTTTGTAATCCTTTGAGTCATCATTGAGAGAGAGAGAGAGAGAGAGAGAGAGAGAGAGAGAGAGAGAGAGAGAGAGAGAGAGAGAGAGAGAGAAGAGAGCGAGAGGGACTTGAACTTGCGAGACACCACCTCGACCTTAAACTGAATACAATTGTTTGTTGTTAACCAGAATCGAATAAATAAAGTGCGTACCCAGGCAATGAAGAGATTTGTGAAATCCCAAGGTAATCACCAAACAAACCCAGTTTAGAGGAGAAATGGTTATGACCTCCCTCAGATAGGACAATAACCGCAAAATGACCTGAAAACTGA
>NC_134806.1:4033759-4036259 GCF_046742065.1 Oratosquilla oratoria | reverse complement strand
ATATATATATATGTGTGTGTATTTACCTAGTTGTATTTTACGGGAAGGGGAGCTATGCTCGTGGGATCCCGTCTTCATATCTCATTTTATCTAAACTATTTTTAAATTCATGTATTGTCTTTGCACACACCACTTTCTCATCTAACTTGTTCCAACTGTCTATTACTCTGTGAGGAAAGCTGTTCTTTTTCAAATCTCTTCTATAGCTGTCTTTTTTTTTTTCTTTCCGTGTCCTCTTGTATTTCTGTCATCCCATTTTATCAGATTCTCTCTATCAGTAATTTCCATGCCTTTCATGATTCTGTAAATAGCTATCAAATCTCCTCTCTCTCTTCTTTGCTCTAGTGTCTGTAGTTCAAGTTTTTCCAGTCTCTCTTCATATGATAGTTTTGAGAGTGTTGGTGCCAATTTTGTAATTGCTCTTTGTATTCTTTCAAGTTTTTTTATACATTTTTTTGTACTTGGTGACCATATCGTTGCTGCATATTCCAATCTTGGTCTTATCAGGGTGATTAGGATTTTCTTCACCATTTCTTCATCCAGGTATGTAAATGCAACTTTGATTATTCTTATTAAATTATAAGTTTCTCCAAAAATCTTATTTATATGTTTCTCAGGTGACATATTATTCATAACAATGACTCCCAGGTCATTCTCATTTTCTACTTTTTTTATTCCTTCTTCTCCCAAATTATATGATCCTGTTATTCTGTTTTTGCTTTTTCCAAATTCCATTATACTACACTTTTTTGTATTGAACTCCATCTCCCACTTCCTACTCCATTCCTGTACTTTATTTAGATCTCTCTGTAGTGATTCACAATCTTCTTCTGTTTTCACTCTTTTCAGTAGTTTTGCATCATCTGCAAAGAAGCTCATATAGCTTTCAATTCCTTCATCCATATCATTAATATATATAGCAAACATTATTGGGGCCAGAACTGTTCCCTGCGGAACACCGCTTATTACTTCATCCCATTTTGAGTGCTGGTTTCTTATCACTACTCTCATTTTTCTTTCTTGCAAAAAGTCTTCCATCCAATTTAGCAGTTTGCCCTGTATTCCTCCTTCAGTTTCTAATTTCTTAAGCAACTTCTTATGTGGTACTTTGTCAAAAGCTTTCTTTAGGTCTAGAAATGCACAGTCCGCCCATCCATCTCTTTCTTGTATTATATCTATTAGCCTTGAATAGAAACATATTAAATTGGTGACGCATGATCGTCCTTGTCTGAATCCAAATTGCCTTGGATTTAACACTTTGTTTTTTTTTCTAAATATTTTACCCATCTACTTTTGATAATTCTTTCACAAATTTTTGCTATTGTACTTGTTAGAGAGACTGGTCTATAGTTGGTAGGTTCTTCTTTATTTCCTCCTTTATATATAGGTACTATATTTGCTTTTTCCAATCTTCTGGAACTTTTCCTTCTTTCAAGGAACTGTTTAGTATGCTATGTATTTTGTCTGCCAGTTCATTCCTGCATTCTTTCAGAATCCAGTTTGCTATTTCATCTGGTCCATGCGATTTTCTGACATCAAGATTACTCAAGTGTGTCAATATTTCATTCTTTGTTACTTCTATTTCTTCCATAGGGGGGACTTTCTCTTTCCATTCGTTCTCTTCAGGTTGTATGTTCTCCCTTGTAAACACTGATTTAAAATGTTTGTTCATAATTTCCGCCATTTCCATTTCCTCAGTGTATTCAACTCCCCCTTGTCTTAATTTCTCTAAATCTTGTTTGTTTTTCAGTTTATTGTTTACAAATCTGTAGAATAGTTTTGGTTGATCTTTACACTTTTCTATGACATCTTTTTCATATTTTCTCTTTTCCTCTCTGCACGTTTGTACATATTCATTTCTATAACAGGTATATATTTTCCATTTTTCAGATCTTCTGTCTTTTTTCCATCTGGTCCAGGCTTTGTCTCTTTTGTTTTTTAACTCCCTACAACTTTTGTTGTACCAGCATTTTACATATTCCTTTTCTTGTTTTTGTCTTGGGACATACTTTTCCACTCTTTTTTTTTGTAAATTTTTGTCAAAATATTCCATTTCTCTTCTACTGTTGTTTCTTCTTTGTATATTTCTTCCCAGTTTTCTTTTTGAAAGAATTCTCTTATTTTATCAAAGTTTGTTTTTTCATACATCATTCTTCCTTTTCTATATTGTTCATTTTTCATATATTTTTCTTCATTAAGTTCCAGTTCAATCAATATGTGGTCACTTTTACTTATTGGTGTTTTATATTCAATCTTGTCCACTATTCTAGGTTCAGATGTAATTATTAGGTCTAGTCTCGATGGCTCTTCTTCATTTCTGTACTTAGTGTTCTACTGTATCCATTGTGTCATTGTATGGTCAGTAATCATCTCAAGTAGAGCGTTTCCCCATGAGCCGTCTCCACCCTTTACTGTCATTTCTTCCCAGCAGATTTCTTTGCAATTAAAGTCGCCAATCATAACTATTTTTCCTCTATCTTCCATTATCTTGTTTAATGCT
>NC_134806.1:4011259-4028759 GCF_046742065.1 Oratosquilla oratoria | reverse complement strand
TATATATTCCTGTTTTGGCAACTCTGTTAATATTGTATACAGAAAATGTTTCTGGAAACCCTCCGATGTTTGAACGGAGCTTACCTTGTATTTGTAGACCAGAAATCTGTCTGGCACATTAAAGTAAACACTACCAGACTTTAATTCATCAATGTAGAGTTAGACATACTCTCTACATAGATTAGGATAGGTTAGGTTAGGTTAGGTTAGGTCAGGCTAGACTAGGCTAAGTTAGGCTAGGGTAAGCTAGGTTAAGTTAAGTTAGCTAGGCTATGTTAGGTTAGATTAGGCTAGGTTAGGTTAGGCTAGGCTAGGATAGGTTACGCTTGGTTAAGTTAGGTTAGGGTGGGCTACGCTATGCTAAGTTAGACTAGGCTATGTTAGGTTAGATTAGGCTAGGTTAGGTTAAGTTAGGTTAGGTTAAGTTAGGCTAGGTTAAGCTTGGTTAGGTTAGGTTAAGTTAGGTTATGTTGTGTTAGGTTAGATTAGATTAGGCTGGGATAGGTTAATGTTGGTTTACTTAGGTTAGGGTAGGAACACTATGTTAAGTTAGACTAGGTTATGTTAAGTTAGATTAGGCTGAGTTAGGTTAAGTTAGGCTAGGCTAGGTTAGGCTAGGCTAGGTTAAGCTTGGTTAGGTTAGGTTAAGTTAGGTTATGTTGTGTTAGATTAAATTAGATTAAGCTGGGATAGGTTAATGTTGGTTTACTTAGGTTAGGGTAGAAACACTATGTTAAGTTAGACTAGGTTATGTTAAGTTAGATTAGGCTAGGTTAGGTTAAGTTAGGCTAGGCTAGGTTAAGCTTGGTCAGGTTAGGTTAAGTTAGGTTATGTTAGGTTAGGTTAGGTTAGGCTAGGTTAGGCTAGGCTAAGCTTGGTTAAGTTAGGTTAGGTTAGGCTACATTAGGCTTTGTTAGGTTAGGCTAGTTTGGGCTTGGTTAGGTTAGGTTAGGTTTGGTTAGGCTAGGCTAAGTTAGGTTAGGTCAGGTTAGTTTAGGTTAGTTTAGGTTAGTTTAGGTTAGGTTAGGCTAGGCTAGGCTAGGCTAGATTATGTTAGGTTAGGTCAGGTTAGTTTAGGTTAGGTTAGGCTAGTTTAGGCTAGGTTGGGTTGGGCTAGCCAAGGTTAGGTTAGAATTTCCTTCCGTCCATTATTTACGATACGACAAAGATATTATGACCTTTTCGATTTCCCGAGAGAGCCTTTTGTAGCGAAATACCAAGATGAAAAATAATAATAGTCTGTGTTTCTTTTGTCATCCAGATACAATAACAGTTCTGAAAGAAATCGGACTTCATAAACCGATAGCATTGCAGCTGAGAACCAAAACAACTCGACTTATTCATTCGCTTTGATACTTTCCGAAGACACAGTTGTGGAGCCTTTGTTTCTCTCGATGAAGAGAGAAACTGCTTCCACCTGGGACAATCGCGAGTCGAAAGCCTGTATGGGGGTTGACATTGTCTGAAAGACATGAACACGCAACAACAGGAAATGCTCACCAAAGTTAAGTAGCAGGAAAGGAGCTTCTAGTTAAACATTAAAGAGGAGGAGGAGGAGGAGGAGGAGGAGAAGGAGGAGGAGGAGGAGGAGGAGGAGGAGGAGGAGGAGGAGGAGGAGGAGGAGGAGAAGGAGGAGGAGAAGAAGAAGGGGAGGAAGAAGAAGAAGAAGAAAAAGAAGAAGAGGAAGAAGAAGTAGAAGAAGAAGAATTAGAAGAAGAAGAAGTGGAAGAAGAAGACGACGAAGAAGAAGAGAAAGAAGTAGTAGTAGCAGCAGAAGAAGAAGAAGAAGAAGAAGAAGAGGAGGAGGAGGAAGAAGAAGAGGAAGAAGAAGAAGAAGAAGAAGAAGAAGAAGAAGAAAAAGAAGAGGAAGAAGAAGTAGAAGAAGAAGAAAAAAAGGTAGAAGTAGAAGAAGAAGAAGAAGAAGAAGAAGTAGAAATAGAAGAAGAAGACGACGAAGAAGAGGAAGAAGAAAAAGAAGAAGAAGAAGAAGAAGAAGAAATTCTCTATGATATCGTTCCTATCGTGGAAGTCCATGGTGACAATGAAGTCGTCTTAACTAGAGGACCAAGAATCGCTTGAGCAGACCACACAACCCCATTGTGTTGCAACGTCAGAAACCGCTTATATGACTGGTAGTTCCTCTCGAGGATACAGGAGGGTGAGACAGATAAACTGTCTGATGCAAACACTGCCAGAGATCCTACGTCTCCATGACAACAGAATCCAAACATTTCATTTCCATAGACTGACTGAAGACGAGTGTTCAGGTTGGCTTCATGACAACCCATTTAAATTATGTGATACTACATTACATTATATATTTTCATCATATTGTAATATATATTATCATATCATGCTATATCATAACACATTATATTGTATCATATTATTTTATATTATATTACATTATATCATATGATATATGACATATATCATATGACTGATATGTGAGAAAGCTATAGGAAAAGGTAAGGATATTTTGGGGCTTTTCTTATGGATCTGGAAAAGGCTTATGACAGGGTAGACAGGAAGGCACTGTAGGAGGTTTTGCAAATAGGAGGAAAACTTCTAGGAGCTGTCAAGAGTTTTTACGAGAGTAGTAGAGCATGTGTCAGGATTAGAAATGGAGAGAGTGAGTGTTTCGAGGTAAAGGTGGGACTTCGTCAGGGATGCGTTATGTCACCCTGGCTGTTCAACTTATACATGGATGGAGTGGTGCGAGAGGTAAATGCAAGGGTGGTGGGTCAGGGATTGGAGATGTTTAAAGAAAATGGAGAAAAGTGGGAGGTGAGCCAGCTTTTGTTTGCGGACGACACTGCGCTTGTAGCAGGATCAGAGGAGGGATTGAGGAAGTTGGTGACAGAATTTGGGAGAGTGTGTGAAAGAAGAAAGTTGAAGATAGATGTGATTAAAATTAAGGTTATGAGATGTACAAGGGGTGAAAATAGTAGCAGACTGGAAGTGAGCATTAAGGGAAAGCGATTGGAGGAAGTGGATAGTTTTAGATACTTGAGTGCGAATGTGGCAGAAAAGGGTGGAATGGAGGTGGAGGTAGAATGTAGATAAAGAGAAGCGAGTAAATGCCTTGGTGGATTAAAATGTGTAATGAGGAATAGACATTTGGGAATGGATGCTAAGAGGAGACTGTATGAAGGAGAGATTGTGCCAACAGCAATGTACAGGGCAGAAACATGGAACATAAGAGAGGAAGAGAGAAGGAGTTTGAATGTGTTTGAGATGAGGTGTCTGAGAAGTATGATAGGGGTTACTAGGCTGGATAGAGTGAGGAATGAGGAGGTGAGGAGGAGAACAGGTGTGGTAGGGGAGTTGGGAGATAGGGTTGATGAAAGAGTGTAAGGGAAAATCGCCACTTAATCTTCTAAACAACCAGCCCTCTTAAATTACGCACAATTCGAGTGCGCTTCGAAGTCTTACTCGAAACGAGCTGCCACGTATGACGACCGAGGTTACGTGCGTCCCGGACAGACATGGTTTTATCAGAGAGAACTTGGTGACTGCACCTAGTCCACTATTCCCCCTCCCCTCTCTCCACTCTAAAACTGGCGTGATACATCGACTGGACGTCGTTTGTCTCCAACTTCGCCTTCCGCTCTGCCAGAGTCGTCATCGCTCAGCTCCAAAACCCTGATCTTCTACCGAAGCTTTCTACGAGTAATTTAAGTGTTTACTGTGGAGTCAATTCGAGTGAGCTACGACCGAACTGACCTAAGGTGAAACAGTTGGTGTTGTTTTTCCCTTTTCCTGAAATTGATTTGATAGTGCATTGTGGAAGGACCAGAATTATAAACTTCCAGTGCAATCCTGTGTTTTCTTACTTGTCCTACGAGTCTATACACGAACCGAGAGTTCTGAAGCAGGCAGTGGTGGTCCGCACCTAGTTTCAGAACTAAAGGACCTAATTGGTCCTTTACAAAGAGTATTGGTATGATTTGGACACATGGAAAGAATGGGTGAAGAAAGACTAGTAAAAGTGGCATGGAAGGCAGATGTGGAGGGGGTGAACACGAGGGGGCGACCTAGGATGAGATGGATGGATGGGGTGAAAGAGGCTTTGGGGAAGAGGGGAATGTCTGTTCAGGAAGGACAGGAGAGGACAGAAGACAGGGGTGAATGGAGAATGCATGTTGTGATGCATGAGGTGGAGTGGGTGGGGGGATGGGGGGTGAGGTAGTATGCATGAGAAAAAATTGACGCAGCCCGAGTGGATTTCTCCCCGTCTTCTCCTTTTCTGCGTGAGGGGACGGAGAGGGGGGTCGCCGATTTAATGAAGCGGCCTTGCTGTGGATGTGCTGTATCTTGCGACACTGCCTCTGACCTAGGGCAGTGGACAAGATGCAGGGATGACCCGTCATCCAAGAGGTGCCAAGATAAGAGGGAGGGTGGAGGGTGGCGGGGAGTGGAGTGTATTAGAGATGGAATGGGTGGGAATGTTTATTATGCCTATTTCTTTTTGGCTACCTCCCTTGTAAGGGGGAAAAAGCCTTTGGTATATGTATGTATGTATATTATATCATATTACATTATATTAGATTAAATTGTATTATGGAATGGGTGGGAGTAGTTTCTATGCCTTTTTCTTTTTGGCTACCCCCCGTGTAGGGGGGAAAAGCCTTTGGTATATGTATGTATGTATATTATATTATATTATAATATATTATACTATACTGCATCATATTATTATCATATTATATATTATGTTATATGATATTTTATGCTATATAATACAATGTTATATGATATTTTATGCTATATAATACAATGTTATATGATATTTTATGCTATATAATACAATGTTATATGATATTATGTTATGTTATATTATGTTGTATCATATTATATCACATATCATATTACATTATATTTTATATCATAACATATTACATTATATTGTATTATACTATATGATATTGTGTTATATTATATTGTATTATATTATACTATAAGATATTATATTATATTATATTACATTACAATATATTATATCAAATAATATATATAATATTGTATTATATTATATTATTATATTATATCATATTATATTATATTATATTATATCAAATTATATTATAAAGGATTACAAAGGTAGAGCATGCCAACAGGAGACCTTTCGGTCGATAACTAGGTCGGATGCGAAAAGAATATATAAACAAAAAATAAATAAAGAACTAATGAACAAATAAATTAATAAATAAATAAATAAAATAAATAAATAAATTATGATCAATAATAAGCAAAAAAGAAGCTTATTCTATTCATTTAATACATGGTTGGCGAAGTTGTTTCTACCCACTTCCAAATTAAATCTATTTCCTGACAGTTAAGACCATTATTTCTTGTCTGATTCGCATTTAGAGTGAAAATGTCGTCACTTTTAATATTGTCACTTTCCTTTAGAATCTTAAAGATCTGTATTAAATCACCCCTGAGTCTACGCTTTTTAGGGAAAATAGAATATTATGTCGATTTTCGTATAATTTATTTTTGATATTTGGAATAATTTTTGTGACTCGCCGTTGAACTTTTTCCAATCTGTCAATGTCGTTAATGAGATTCGGTGACCATACGGAAACCGCATATTCCAAATGTGGACGAACTAACGAGGAACTCCACTGGTAACATTTTTACATCTAAAAGTTTTGCCATTTAGATCAGGTCTCTGTTTAGGATCGTTTAAGTAATTACGAGTATTAGTCCAGCTCAATAGGCTACTGCTAATCCCGTGTGATGTTAATTTAGCAAGCCTTCTCAAAGTCTAGATATATTAAATCTATATTGTTTCTTTTGCCATATATTAGATTAGATTATATTACATTATATCATATCATACTATATTACATTATATTATCTTACATATATCATACATATTTTGGGATGAACGCAGACTTCTTGACCAAAGAGTTCTTGTGATTACAACACCGTCCTCTTGGAATTTGAGAGAGCCAGAAAGAAGGAACCTAACTGAAGTGTTCAAGAAGTATGGTGGGGGGGGGGGCTGTTAAGATGAACGAGTGAGAAGACTTTCGTCTTCATGTCACGAAATCTCTTTTTGTCTGAATGACACAGAAATTTCCTCTCCGTTCCATGTTCCAGGAATTCCGGGTAGCGCTTCGTGCGCCACTGACCTGAGTTCGAATCTCCCTGGGGGCGGAGTAAACTAATAGAGGTTTCATGCATAATTCTACATATTTTGAGCCCTGTCATGGACGCCTGATGCAGAGAACTTAAGAATGAATGAGACTCAAGCGACCATAAGGCTTACACTAGGCAGTTCCGTGTCCATTACCACCTATCATCCACATTCATCGTGGAGACGGACGATACACTCTAACCGTACAATAAAGCCGTGTGTGCACTAGGGAACGCTTTCTTTGTCACAGGATCTGTCTTTTGTGATTCTCTCACCGAAGTGTGAATATACTGTAGAGCAGCGTTTCTCAGCCTTTTTATCTTTGCGTAACCTTTAAGATAAATTGCATGTCTCAAGGAACCCCTGACCAAGAAATAACAAAAAAAAAAAAAAAAACATATACCATATCTTTCTCATTTCATTTTCATCGTAATTATAATAGGTTAGATAGGATGATGTCTATATTACATTATTACAATAACCAAGAATATGTTGTGTGTGTTTAATTATATTATGTACATGAAATTAAATAAAAAAAAATATATATCGAAAGTGCATTAGCCTATCTCACTTGTTTTCGCGGAACCCTTAGGGACCTTTTGGGGAACCTTAGGGTTCCGGGGAACCCTGGCTGAGAAACGCTGCTGTAGTGTGTGACAGTAAGTAGCTTCCAGTTTCTTCAGTGGCAAAACGAAGCTGAACACAAGACAAGAAAGGTCATAATTGATATCTACATTGTTACAACCTAACCCTGAAAAGAAAAGAAGAAAAAGAAAGAAAAAATCAAATCAAATATAAGAAAAAAGGAAAGTAAATAAAAGAGAAGAAACATAAAGAAAAAAGAAAAAAGGAAAAAGAATGAGAAAAAGACAAGAAGAAAAAATATAAGAAACGAATGAAAGAAAAGAAAAAGACAAAATGAAAGAAAATAAAAAAAGGAAGGAAAGAAATAAAAAAAAACGATTGAGAAAAAGAAAATAAAGAAAAGATAAAGCAAGATAAAAAGAAAATAAATGAGAAGAAAACGAAAAAGAAAAACAAAGAAAAGAAAAGAAAAATAAACAAAAATTAAAGGTAAAAATAAAAATAGCAAAAAACAAAGGAAATAAAAAGAAATGAAAAATATAATAAAAATATAAGATTAAACAAAAAGAAAAGACAATGGAATGAAACGAAAAAAAAAAAACAGAAAAGAAAAAAGAAAAGAAAAAAATAACAAAAAAGAAAAAGAGAATGAAGATAAAAGATGAATGAAGAAAGAGAGAGAGAGAGAGAGAGAGAGAGAATCTCCTTGGAAAGAGACCCTTTGGTTCTAATTTCAGCGGTGAACAACAAGAGAGCCAGCGTATTCCTCCTCCTCCTCCTCCTCCTCCTCCTCTTCCTCCCCCTTCTTCGGGAGTAGAAACTTATGGTGTCGCCCTTTCCCGTTTTTCCCTTATTATCTAAGAGAAGCGAAATCCAATTAGCCTTGATTTATTTGTCTTCAGCCACGTAAAACGAAACGTGAATGGTTACTCACAATTGTGTATGTCCACGTACACACGCACGCACACACACACCCACACCCACACACACACACACACACAAACAAACGAACATTTTTTTTAAGTACAGAAACTTATTTCTTCAACATATCGTTTACCTTCAGTCCTGTCCCCGAAAGCAAATGTCATGTACCCGTCGTCAGAGGGGACCTTCAAGCCTAGAAAAAATAAAATAAAATAAAATAAAATAGAATAAAATGAAATAAAATAAAATAAATAAAAGTAGAAAAAAATAGAGTCAGGGAAAGCTTCACCCCTCAAAGGAGGACAATGAAAAAAAAAAAAAAAAAAAAAAAACAGACATTGACTAAATATAAGAAAAGAATGTAACTTTTTGTTTATCAAACTTCCATTTGGAGCTGCCGTTAAAACATTCGTCCTTCTTTCTGTGAGACTACAATATTTTCCCCACATCAACAAAATCCTGTCGTATCGTTTCCAACTCTCTCACTTTTAAATAATAACTTTCCTTTGGTATATACTCCCTTTTTTATTTCTCTTCGTTCACCTTCATTATCTTTTTCTCTTTTTCTATTATCTGTCATCTTTCAGTATTGTCATTATTACATACAGAACCCACAAAAAATCCTAGGTTATTTTTACTTTATTCTGGCCACCGTGAGGTTGATTTTAATCATCGCTTCCTTGGGAGAATCCTGATAAAAAAGGAATATTATCCTATTTTTACTTAGGTCTTGCGGCCCGCGGGGTACCTCTCCTCTGCCTCTGGGTGCATCCCGTCTATTTTCTTCATTTCCGTGACAAACCAACGATAGGAAACAGTTATCTGTTCACAATTCTTCTCCAAATACAGTAACATCGATTCTACTATGCTCTGCAGCAGTGTTTTTTTTTTTTTTATCAGTAAGCAGTGATTCTATTTGGGACAATATCGCACAGAAAAGCGGATTTTAAAGGTGGTAAATGTTTGAGGGTACCTCAATGGATGGAAAGCGAATGTTGAAAGTGACTTTTTTTTTTGGGGGGGGGGGCATTAAACTCCATTCGTAAAATAATGCCGTGTAATTCTGGTCCGTAGGGGTGTCACTAAAGTCCCTAAACTATTGGCTTCATTAAATATGCAGTCCCCGGGGTCAACGCAATGGTTCTCAACCTGGCGTCAATTGTAGAAAACGGAGGACTCCCCAGTGGGGTGGGGAGGGGGGTCAGGTACGCACAGGCAGACGGCTGAAGATTTCATTCATTGGTCACCAGTAGACTCAACACCACCAGGAAGTCCACACTTTTGCGTTGATGGACTCCCCCCGCCCTTGTGTGTGTGTGTGTGTGTGTGTGTGTGTGTGTGTGTGTGTGTGTGTGTGTGTGTGTGTTTGTGTGTGTGTTGGCAAAGAACCGAATCCAAAAATTGCAACCTATTGTTATTCTTGACGTACGTTTGTTATCAGTCTGACGTGCAGTTGAAATAATGCTCAAATAAACATCAACTATCAGCTTTCTGGCAATGGAATATCGACATTATTTATATATATATAAATACATATATATATATATATATATATATATATATATATATATATATATATATATATATATATATATATATATACATATACATATATATACATATATATATATATATATATATATATATATATATAAGTAGGTTTAAAAATGAATAAGAATAAAACCATGGTAATGTTCAACACGAAAGTTCAGAGTAAAAAGAGTGTAATTGATGGTGAGTCTTGAGGAAGTTGAGGACTATAATCATTTAGGGCAAATGGGGAAAGTGACGAAAGGTCATGATAATGAAATAAAGAGACTCATCACAATTGGTTGGAAAGTGTTTGGTAAGTATAATAAATTCCTGAGAGGCTCTCTACGTTTATGTTTGAAACATTAAGTTTACGATCAGTGCATTCTGCCAACAATAATCTACGGGTGTGAGACTTGGAAACTAACGAAGGCAATGGAAACAAAGCTAAGGACTGCACAGAGGAGAATGGAGAGATCAATGATGGGAATAACACTGAGAGACCGAAAGAGAGCAAGTTGGGTGAGAGAGCAGACTAGAGTGAAAGATATTGTGGAGGCGGTAAAAGAGAGGAAGTGGAATTGATCAGGTAAGTTAGTGCGAACGACTGATGAGCGATGGAGCAAGTGTGTTACTGAGTGGACGCCACGAGATGGGAAGCGTGGAAGAAGGAGACCAGATAGAGGGTGGAAAGACGAGATTGAGAAGTTTGCGTGAATGACGTGGCAGAGGTTGGCGCAGTCGTGTGAATATTGGAATGCTATGAAAGAGGCCTTTGTTCAGTAGTGGACTCAGGATGGCTGATTTGATATATATATATATATATATATATATATATATATATCTATATATATATATATATATATACACATTTATATGTATATATGTTTAAATATAACCCACTGTCGGAGAAACATAGCGAAAGAGACAGACGATCTGTATATTTTGACTACAACTGTGGTCCTCTTCAGCAGGTAAGTACAAAGGTTGGATGACATGAATATATACAAATCAAATATGAATGGTACATAATTTGTATATGTTCATGTCATCCAACCTTTGTATTCATTTGCTGAAGAGGATCACAGTTGTGGTCAAAATATACAGACCGTCTGTTTATTTTATTTTGTTTCTCCGACAGTGGGTTATATTTAAACATTTTACAAATGTGCAGCTACATTTTGGTTTTGTGAATATGTATATATATATTCCGATAAATATAAGCTATAAGCTTCTTGTTAATGACAGGCAATAAAATAGACAGGCAATTCTGTTCGTTCCCTATTCGTTTCGACCATGATATCAATTGGACCCCTTTCCGATGCAAGATCAATAATAGAACCTGCACATTGCAGCTGTCAAGGTCACTGGTATCAGAAACAGCTTCATAAATACCACCTGAAAGTAAATGTACATCACTGTGTTCACATTCAAACTAACAATGCCGAGTTAGGAAAACACGCTTTAAATTTTCGTTTCCATTCAGAACTCAAACATTACCATCCCACTCTCATGCAGTGGGAAGTGAGAAACCCCTGATGCAGTAAAGACCTGTCAGTTGCGCAAAGCCGATGATTATATATATATGTATATATATATATATATATATATATATATATATATATATATATATATGTGTGTGTGTGTGTGTGTGTGTGTGTGTGTGTGTGTGTGTGTGTGTGTGCGTGTGTGTGTGCTGGTACATTCTGACAAGTTGATGAAGATGGAAAAAGAAGTCACGGGTCTAGTTCCGAGTTTCTGAGTTTATTCCTGACCGGTTTCGCTCTATTCTTCTTCAGAGGAAGCACAGAGCAAAACCGGTCAGGAATAAACTTAGAAACTCGGAACTAGACCTATGACTTCTTTTTCCGCCTTCATTGAATATATATATATATATATATATATATATATATATATATATACTGTATATTTGTGTCTGTGTATATATATGTATATAGATATATATTATATATATATATATATATATATAAATATATATATATATATATATTATACCAATGTTGGTTCGCCTCCCCACCTGGCCAGAGGTATCGGGGACCAACGCGACATAATGGCCAGCAGCCGGTTCCAGGAATCGAACTCATGACCACCTACTCATGTGTTCGAAACAGTATCCACTGGGGTACTGCGCGGCTGAGAAAATTGCAGTATAAATCTAAAGCAATACACAACTAAAATATTATTCCCATACTACCATTAACCTCCGAAAGACAAAGATAAACAAGTGAATAACTAATTGAATCTGCCAGTCTACCAGCCATTCAACAAACATATAAAAAAGAAGAAAATATTAAAAAAGCCACATATATGAATAAAAGCCATTCAACAAACATAAAAAAAGAAGATACATATTCAAAAAGCCACATATATGAATAAAAGCATATGTAGATAAATCATAAAACAGTAAATGATGTATAAGTACATAAGTAAATGAATAAGAATAGTTATGGAAAAATATGTAAATAAATAAATAGATTGTAAGTAAATAGATAAATGAATAAATATTTATGTACATATATAAATGGATAAATAATTAAACAAATGAATAAATAAATATGCAGTAAGTAAACAAATTAATAAATACATAAATGACTAAATAAATTGATCAATCAATTTATCAATTAATGGACAGGTAAATAAATGAAAGAACAAACGATAAAAAATATATAAAAAATAAACCGATTAAGGGAACGTTCAGAGAGTGTAATTGGTCAATGACTGTTAACTCGGATCTCCAGCTTCCACGATGAAAGACACGCGAGCGTATTTCCACCAATAATGAAAATTGAAACATTTTCAAGAGTTGAAATTGCAGGATCCATCCCAGGGGCCCTGATGTCATCAAGTGGATTTGTAACATGTGATTTTTTTTTTTTATGGCTTTCGTTTCCTGTGTTTTATGATCTGTTGCTTGTTTGACTTCTTTGTGCACATCAGTGAACTATATACTCGAAGTCAGTGGCCTTTATGTAAAGGATATTTACTGATTTTATTTATCCAATTATTTGTTTATTTATTCATTCATTTAAACATTTTTCGTTTTTCAACCTCTTGACAACTTTCTGTACAATATCATGATCCTCTCAGCGAAAACTGTAACGCTGATCTTCTGTTCCTAGAACAAGAAAATAATGTAAAGCCACGTCCACACTTCTGTAAATATAACCAAAGAAAAATCGGAAGACGTATAGAAAAATCTCAAAGTTAATGAAACACCAGGACCTGACGTTTGGCATCCAATAATCTTGAAGGAAATAAAAAATGAGATTGTTGTTGCATTAGAAATTACTAAAATAAAAACAACACAAAACATCATATCCGGGAATGTACCAAGAAAAATGGAAATTAACTAACGTTACTCCCATATTCAAAAAAGCGTGACAAAAAGATGCCAACGAAGTACAAACCTATAAGCCCTCAATCGTAGGAAAAATTATGGAAGCTGGCTGGCTGAGCGGGTTAGGGCGATGTTACTTGTGACCAAGGTCGAGGGGATGGCAGTTCGAACCCTGCCACCGGCGAAGTTGATCCAAGAACATGGTTCATTAAATTCTACGCTACAAAGTCCACTGTAAGGGGTATCCTGCTGCCCTACCGAAAGGGGGGGGGAGGAGTTTGTGACGTTAAACCATATCATCATCATAAAAAAGTCTAGATAAATATATGGAATCCAACCCCAACTTCTCAGTATCGTAAACTCATACACCTAAATCAAGTCGGTGGTTCTTAATTGTATCCATTGTCTACACCCCAATTCAATTCACAATTCGCGTAAGGACCAATAGGCCTGTTTCTGTTTGCATCTCTTTTGTATTTCTTCGTAAAGATTCCAAACATCACTTAGAAAATAACTGACTGATAAATGAGGGTCAGCATGAATTCAGACGGCAACGTTCTTGTGTGACTAACCTACTCGAATCCTACGACACGGTCATCTCGAATTATGACAAAAGAAACAATGTAGATTTAATATATCTGGGCTGAATTCTTTATACCGTCCCACACGAAAGACTAGTTGTTAAACTCGCTTCACACGGGATAAAAGGTAACCTATTAGGTTAAATTAGTAAATGAATGAACATTCATAAAGAGCGAGTTGCCCTGAATGGCAAAATTTTATGAGTGGAGTTCCTTAGGTTTTGTTCTTGGGCCACTTCTATTCATAGAATATATAAACAATACAGTTCATGGATTCTACTATCTCTAACTTTGCTGACAATAAAATGCTGTGTGGAATAGCAAATGATCACTCGAATCAGATGGATATTCAAGAAGATTTGAATAGACTACAGCGATGGTCTGAAAAAATGGCACATAGGTAAAGATAATATCAAGTACGACTGCAAGTTATTTGGAAAAGCGTTAACAAAAGTGGATAGTGAAAAGGATCTTGGTGTAATCAGTAATAATCTCAGATCATCTAAACGATGTACTTTTACCTCAGAGAAAAGAGATTAAATTCTAGGACTGATTGCATGATCTTTTGATTTCAAAAGTCCATCTGTCATCAACCAACTATATAGATCACTAGCCCATCCACATTTGGAATATGTTGTGTCCACATGACCGCCGAATTTCATTAAAGACATCGACAGATTGCGAAAGAAGTACAACGGTGAGCCATAAAATTGATTCCAAATACCAACAATAAACATAAGAATATATTTTCCCTAAAAAAGCGTAGAAAGTGTGTACTGAATTAGTTTCTGTATTTAAGAGATTGTAAGCGATTTGAGGAATGAGAACAAAACTTTATCTAATCGATGGCTAAATATACCCTATAGTCAAATGGAGAAACTGAAGATAATATTATATTGAATTAATTAGAATTAATTTTAATATTCATCCCATGGCACTATCCAATAGTATTATCATATCAAATGAGGTAATTCACTTGAATGATAATCGGACATTATGACCACAGTTATTGGGCATTTTGATTAGACACCCCAGACATTCTAACAAGACACCTCGGATATTCTGACCATGACATTTCGGCGATGGAACATTTTGACCTGCCTCTATCGACCTACCTGAATGATCTGTTCATTCGCCTTAATAATGAACAGCTGTTTTCATTTTTTCAGATTTCATTTAGTTTTAGATGTATATGATTTCCTATTGCTTCTTACTTTATATAACCGTACGCATTCCACCGTGGGTTCCATTCTTATGACAGATAGAATCTGAGTCCTTTCATAAACCTCTGCCACATTTAGATGAACAAAGAAATTTTGATCACAAAATATGTGATCACTTATGTGGCAATAACGTTTACACCGTTCCCAAACTAATACACCGATGAAACGAATTCAATTCATGATATTATTTTCAATCCCGCAACGGAAACCTTGCCATGTTACTCTAAAAGGAAAATGCTGTAACTGAGCTCTGTGCGAGTTAACGAACCTGCGATGGTTGTGGAATGGGCGCTCCGTGAGATGCGGCGTGATGAAAGGAGTGGAAAGCAATAACAAACTTTCCCCCCGTAGTGTCAAAAGGTTACAGGAAAAAATCTTTCGCCCGCTACGTTGCTATTTCACGATTTGGTTGACATTTTAGATCAGCGGTTCCCAACCGGTGTGCCGCGAGATCAACTGAGGGCGCCGCCAAAATTCGGAGCAAAAATAATTTTCGTATCACCGATTCTCTCTGTCATCCATTTTTGTCCATTAAAGTAGCATCAGTGTAAAGATGAGTATTTTCATATTATCCAGGGGGGAAATTTTGGTACACTGATGTTAAATCAACAAAATACTGACAAACTAGAATTTAGATTTTCTAATAAGGGTGCCGGGACTTCTGAAAGGATTGGCAAGGGTGCCTCAAGCCAGAAAAGGTTGGGAACCACTGTTTTAGATATACACATATACATAAATATATTTGTACATATAGTCATATTGATTGGATGACTGCAACTACCATGCATTCATTACTCCCTTTGAGCAATTTTGCTGCCATCCATAGAAACTCGTAAGTAATCTGCGTCCGTGTTTGTTTTCTAAAGCTTCCACCCTTTCTAGACGGCAAGTCACTCTTCTGGTGACCAAACAGGTTACATACAGAGCACACGAGTGTCTCGACTGTCACGGGGGCTCTACACAGACTCGTCATCCAGAAAGGGTGGAGCTTTGATTGCCAAACATACTCAGAATCTCACATGAGCCTCAGTGAGCAACTATACGGATTCGTGTTTACTTTGCGCCAGAGCTGGGCGCGTTCTTCGATGCGTTCCTCTGAGTCCTGACTGGCATGACTTTGCTCAGGACACCAAGGAGCGCATATAGGAAAGCACTGAGGAACGCGCCTAGCCCTGCTTTGCGTGGGGCAGATCGACGAATATACTGGCCTAAGAAACAGTGAAAGTGCTCAGACCTATTGCACACTGGCTGTTCACCGATCAATTATTCATTCAACCCTTCCACCACGAAGGTCGCCCTTTCAATTGAATAAAATCCTCTGGCCATAACTAGAACTCAACACGCGATGCATACTGGCGGGGATGACGGGATTTGACCAAATTGACCACAGACATGATTCGTGAGGCGAAATCCGGTGCAGATATTTCTGCGCATCTGGAATATATTTCGCCTGCCTCCCCCGTCCTCCTCCCCACCGCTCCCCTCCTGTCAACAAACATCACTTGCACTCCACTACCACACCCACTGGTTGGGTGCGGGACTACTCAACACCGCCAACTTAACACCGCCAACTCAACACCGCCGACTCAACGCCAGGACAACTCAACACCGGGAGAGGTCACCGATAAAGTTATTCCTTATTTACAGCTCATGATTATTATTATTTTTTTGCTTGTATGTATATATGTATAAATAAGTTTATTTAGAACCGTATATATTTGTATGTGTATATATAATGTGTATACTCTAACCGGTATATGTATGTACATATATAATGTGTATGTTCGAACCAGTATATGTGTGTATATATATAATGTACATATTTGTGTAAATGCATCTTCATACATAATTAAATGTATGTTCCTGTGTCTGAATGTATGGTTAAATGTATTCTTATATGCGTTTCTATATGCATGTAATATATATATATATATTATATATATATATATATATATTATATATATATATATATTATATATATATATATATATATATATATACGCATACATATGTATGTAGATACATTACACACGCACACACACAATATATTTTTATGCGACGTTTTTGTTTGAAATTTCCTGGCCAGGAAAGGCTAATCAAGATGCATATATCAAAGGAGGATACCGTAAGTTAATCCTAAGGTTAAAAGAGACCAACAAATAGAGATTGAGATAATCTGCCCAGATTTATTTTGAAAGTATTTTTTTTTTACTTAATATGGGCTTTAGCCCATATTAAATCCCCAGTCCTCTTATTGATGTTATCATAGATGTTGATAAAAACGGACTCCATCGCCTTTCTTTCCTGCCGATCCAGAGCCCCTGATCCAGCGGACGTTTCAGCCACGCGAACAACAGGCGGATACTTGGTCCACCCGCTGTGACAGCCCGCCACACCTGACACTTTGCCACGTTCCTTCTTTTGCCATATAAATTGACCAACTTGACTTCAAACTATGTTCCTCTGAAGAAGCCACTTAGGCGAAACTAGTCAGGAATAAAAGTATTTCCCTCAGCTCGTGTTCCCTTGCCTCCTATCCACATTCGTCACAATGTATACACATTATTATTATTATTATCATATCATTATCATTATTATTATTATTTTTATTATTTTTTTTTATTACTATTATCATTATTAAGGCGAAGTGGTTTATAAAGCAAATGGTAAATCTGATCTAACGAAGTCAACTATGATATTCACAAATATGTTTTTCAAAATTATCATACATCATCATAACATTTACATTTCTTTTCATTGTCTCCTATCTATTTCTTCATTCTGATTACCACACTTTTGGTTCTTTTCATTGTCTTTGCATTTTTTTTTTCATTGTCTTTGCATTTTTTTTCATTCGGGACAACTCAACACCGCCAACTCAACGGTGTTGAGTTGTCCCGGTGTTGAGAAGTCCTAGCGTTGAGTCGGCGGTGTTGAGTCGGCGGTGTTGAGTAGGCGGTGTTGAGTTGTCCCGGTGTTGAGTTGTCCTGGCGTTGAGTCGGCGGTGTTGAGTTGTCCCTTCCCGCACTGGTTCCAGATTCATCATCCAACTCACGAACTGCCCCTCTGCGAAATACGTAGAGGGCAAACCAACTTTACACCGACTGCACAATAGTTCTCCCTTATATATATATACATATATATATATATA
>NC_134806.1:3998759-4006259 GCF_046742065.1 Oratosquilla oratoria | reverse complement strand
GAATACATGTGGGTGAGTGCTTGGACTCGCCAACCCCCTTATAATGAGGAAACAGCCTTTGATATACAAATACATGTACATACACATATACATATATCAAGGACTACTATTACACAGGACGTGCGCACCCAGATCCCTGGGTCCGCTAGCGGAGGCCATTGCTTTCTTTGTAACCTAACATTTTATATTGGACAAATATATCAAAACTAGAAAACATTGTATATAGTTAATATAAACTATTATAGTGAAATAATAAACTATTTTTAAGGCACTGTTATGCTTTGAAATGCCAATTTTAGCCGGACTTAACAGGTATTATTGTATGAGGTTAGTGGACACCAGGGTTGGCGATTTTTTTTTTTTTAATGTAAAAAATCTATTTTTTCTATTTAAATCAGATTTATTTGATTTAAATAGCTTTTTTGTAGATTTTAAATATTGTGGGATTGCTATCTGATATGCGATCTGATTGCTAAAGGACATTTTTAGCATATCAATATAAGGAGCGGTGTTATATAGACTTGCCACATGTATACAAGGAACGGTATAAGCCTACATGTAATATATATATATCACTGTGCAGCCCACAACAAGTTTCAACAAGATTCTTGTTGAAACTTGTTCTAGGTAAGCAGCTTCTCACTGAGTCAGTTGCTGTTTTGGAATCAACCAGGAAGGATGTCTTCTGGACCTGGCAGAGTGGTTCCTTCAGGCAGAAAAAAATTATCCTGTCTGGAATTATTTTGAAAAACTACCAACAACTTCTGGCAAAGGGTACCGAGCTAAATACAAAGAATGCAGCCAGGAACTACAGGGCATTGTGTCAAGATTAAAATCTCACAGAGATAAATGCCAAGGTCAGCCACAGCATACAGAAGAAGAAATTGATGACCCAGGTAAATAATTTTACTTATATTGTGTGCATTTCTCCCTTTTCATACGCAACTATATAAATTTGGTGAACAATGGAGAGCATGTGCAATACAAATGTGAAGGCCTAAAGAGATGATACTTCAACTTCATTACTTCTAAATTTGGGTAATGACTATATCACTATAATATAATGTATCCACTCAACTTTGGGGCCTAGATGACTGTTATTCATTTCATTCAACATTGTGTAATATATTTCATAGGTTCCATTGGAATTCAGCCCACATGGGATTCAGCTCAAAGGGATTTAGCCTAACCTAACCCAACTAACCCATTATTTTGAGTGAATTTAAAAGTGGACTGAATCGTGTGTGGGCTGAATTCCAAGCCCACCTATTTCATATCCTGTTAATTATTTCCAAATAATTTAGTGGTTTGTGTGAATATGATCATTATCTAAAAAAAAATAACTACTGTGCTCAAAAGTAGCCTAAATCACACTGTATTCATTCATTTATTTATTCATTTATAAATTATGCAATATGCTAAATTTCCTGTCTCCATTTCAGGATCTGTATCAACGGTTTCAATCCCTTCATCATCGGCTCCACTTGAATTATCTGCAAACCTGACTCCACCATTAAAAAGGTCACTATCAGACTCCTCCACAGGCGCCACTTCTGCTAAATCATTTTCATGTAAAAGAAAGTCATCAACATCTCTGGACAGATTTATCATAAAAACTTCAGCATCTCAGAAGGAAAATATCGACAAAGAAGTTGCAAAAATTATATTTGCTACAAATTCACCATTTCGTCTTGTTCAGCATCCTCAGTTTCTCAAGATGGTTCAGAACCTGAGGCCAGGTTATATTCCTCCATCCAGAAAAGATATTGCTGATAAGCACTTGGATCTTGTGTATGAAAAGGAATATAAAAAGTGTGCAGATGACTTGAATAATGAAACTGTATGTCTTTCAATTGATGGGTGGTCTAACATCCATAATGAGCCCATAATATGAAATATGTGTCACTCTAACAACAACCGCTGTTCAGATTTATTTAGTTGACACAATAGACACATCAAGGAAACCTCACACTGCTGAATATCTTCTACAACTTGTACAAAATTCGATCAAGAATGCTGAACAAGATTTTGGTTGTCACATTGGAAGTGTTGTGACAGACAATGCAGCAAATGTCACCAAGATGAGAAAACTCTTGGAGGAATCGAGTGAACCTGAGCATACCGTCCTCACATACGGCTTATACCGTTCCTTGTATACTTGTGGCAAGTCTATATAACACTACTCCTTATACTGATATGGTAAAAATGTCCTTTAGCAATCAGATCGCATATCATATAGCAATCCCACAATATTTAAAATCTATAAAAAAAAAGCTATTCAAATCAAATAATCTGATTTAAATAAAAAAAAAAATAGATTTTTTATATTTTCAAAAAGATGAAAAAAAAAAAAACGACAACAGTGGTGTCCACTAACCTCATACAATAATAACTGTTAAGTCCGGCTAAAATTGGCATTTCAAAGCATACCAGTGCCTTAAAAATAGTTTCTTATTTCACTAAAAAAGTTTATATTAACTTATACTGCATTGAATAAGTTAATAGTTGATATATTTGTCCTATATACAATGTTAGGTTTATAGTTTTGATATATTTGTCCAATATAAGATGTTAGGTTACAAAGAAAGCAACGGCCTCCGCTAGCGGACCCAGGGATCTGGGTGCGCACGTCCTGTGTAATAGTAGTCCTTGATATATATATATATATATATATATATATATATATATATATATATATAAATATATATAAATTAATAAATATATATATATATATGTATATTATATATATATATATATATGTATATATATATACATATATACATATGTATATTTACATATGTATATATCCATATGTATATATAAAATATATATATATATATATATATATATATATATATGTGTAATATGTATATGTATAATGTATATATCCATACCAAATCAAACTGGACAAATAATTTTAGCTGTAATTATAGCTTTTCTGGCTATTCATTCTCTTCAGTCAATGGAAACCTCCCTCCAGCGTGGGGAGAAGGATTGTCGACCATATCCTCGAGGTCGGTGACCTAGCTGAGCAGTGACGAAGAGAACGAGGGAATGGAAGAGGAAGGCGAAGAGGAAGAGGAATAGGAGGAGTAGGAAGGGGAGGAGGTGGAGGAGAAGAAGGTGAAAACTAGGATAGGAAGGAAGATTAAGGAGAGGAGGAGGAAAGGGAGAAGTATGAGGACCAGCAGGGGGAAGTGGGGGAGGGAGAGGAAGATGAGAAGGAAGGGCAAAGGAGGAGGAGGACAAAGAGAATGAGGAGTAGGACGAAGATGAGGGTAGGAGGGGAGGAGGAGGAGGAGGAGGAGGAGGAGGAGGAGGAGCTGGAGGAGGAAGAAGAAAAAGAGGAGGAGAAGGTGGAGAAGGAGGCGGAGGAGTAATAGTAGTAGGAGGAGCAGGAGGATAAGAAGAGGAGGAGGCCACGGCTAGGGAGAAATTACAGAATGCAAGCCTGGGGCAGTCTTGGATGGAGAGGGGTACAAATACCGATCCGAGGATGATGTGATCGTCCAACTCCCTGTGTCGTCGGGTGCTCCTTTGATAGTACTGAAGAGGGGCGAGAAAAAGGGAGGAGGAGGGGAAGAAGGAGGGGAGGAGGAGGAGGAGGAGGAGGGAAGGGGAACAGGAGGAAGAGGGGAGTGAGGAGGAGTAGGCCAGGGAGGAGAAGGAAGAGTAACAGGAGGACGAAGAGGAGAAAGAGGAGTAGCGGTAGGAGTAGTAGCAGTAGTAGTAGTAGTAGTAGTAGTAGTAGTAGTAGTAGTAGTAGTAGTAGTAGTAGTAGAAGTAGTGGTAGTAGTAGTAGAAGTAGTGGTAGTAGTAGTAGAAGTAGTGGTAGTAGTAGGAGAAGTAGTGGTAGTAGTAGGAGAAGTAGTGTTAGTCGTAGGAGTAGTGTTAGTCGTAGGAGAAGTAGTGGTAGTAGTAGTAGTAGTAGTAGTAGTAGTAGTAGTAGTAGTAGTAGTAGTAGTAGTAGTAGTAGTAGTAGTAGTGGTGGTGGTGGTAGTATTAGTGTTATATGGGGGAGGAGGGGAATATGGCAGAGGAAGGGAAGCAGGAGTAGGGGAAGAAAGATCAACAGTAGAAGTAAGAGGAGGAGGAGGAGGAGGAGGAGGAGGAGACGGCGAAGAAGAGCAGGAGGATGAAGAGTATAAAGGAAAGAAGAAGGAAGATAAATAGGAGTGAAATATGGAAGAAGTGAAGGAGGATGAGGAGTAGAGAGAAGAGAAGGAGAAAGGAGTATAAAGAGGAGAAGAGGAATGAGGAGGAGGTGAAAGAGGAAAATGAGAAGGAGGAAGAGGGTAAGAAAAGTGAAGGAGGAGGGGAAAAAGAGTAGGAGGAGGAAAAGAGTAGAAGGAAGAAAAGAATAAAGAGGAGGGGGAGGAAAAACTTGAGAAAGGTGAGGCAAAGATAAAGAGCAAGGGGAAGGAAAAAGATATGGAGTAGGAAGAGGTGGAGGAGGAGGAGGAGGAGGAGGACGGGAAGGAGAAGGAGGAGGAGGAGGAGGGCGGGAAGGAGAAGGAGGAGAAGTAGGAGGAGGAGGAGGGAAAGAAGAGGGGAGGAGGTTGAGGGTAAGCAGGATGGGAGGAAAAGGAGAGGAGGAGGGGGGGAAGAAGGGAGGAGGAAGAGGAAGAAGAGAAAGAGGAAGAGAAGGAGGAGGAGGATTATACTGAGGGGTAAAATGAGGAACTAAAGGAGTAGTAGGAGGAGGAAGAGGAAAAAGAAGAAAAGAAGGAAGAGAATGAGGAAGAGGAGGAAGAGAAGAAGGAAGAGAATGAGGAAGAGGAGGAGGAAGAAAAGAAGGATGAGGAGAAAGCAAAAGCTTTTTCAGACTTTGCAAAAGCTTTTGATACCGTCCCCCACGAAAGACTACTAACTAAATTAGCTTCACACGGAATAAGTGGTAGCCTATTAAGTTGGACTAGTAATTGGTTGAATGATCGAAAACAGAGAGTTGTTTTAAATGGAAAAACTTCTAGATGGAAAAATGTTACAAGTGGAGTTCCTCAGGGTTCCGTTCTTGAGCCACTTCTATTCATAGTATATATAAATGATATAGACCATGGACTAAAATCTACTGTTTCCAAATTTGCTCATGATACAAAACTGTGCGGAATGGCAAATGATCACTAAACCAATTAGATATTCAAGAAGATTTAGATCAATTACAGCAATGGTATGAAAAGTGGCTAATGAAATTTAACACAACTATATGCAAGGTAATGCACATAGGTAAAAATAACAGTAAGTACGATTACAAGTTATTTGGAAATTCGTTATCAAAAGTGAATAGTGAAAAAGATCTCGGCGTAATTATCAGTAACGATCTCAAATTATCCAGTGTATTTCAGCCTCTGAGAAAGCAAATAAGATTCTAGGACTGATTGCACGATCTTTTGACTTCAAAAGTCCATCACTCATTAACAAGCTATATAAATCGTTAGTTCGTCCACATTTGGAATATGCTGTTTCCGTATGGTCAACCGAATCTCATTGAAGACATTGACAGACTGGAAAAAGTACAACGGGCAACCACAAAACTTATTCCAAATATAAAAAATAAATCATACGAAAATCAACTAAAACATAGGAATCTGTTTTCCCTAAAAAAGCGTAGACTCAGAGGTGACTTGATGAAGGCCTTTAAGATTCTAAAGGGAATTGACAACATCAAAAGTGACAAAATTTTCACACTGAATGAGAATCAGACAAGAAACAATGGCCTCAAACTGTCCGGAAATAGATTCAATTTGGAAGTGGGTAGAAACAACTTCGCCAACCGTGTAGTTAATGAATGGAATAAACTTCCAGCACAGGTAGTGCAATGTAGTTCACTTCGAAGCTTTAAGAATCATTTAGATAAACACCTAAGCAAAATGCTGTAATGATTATAATTTATTTTATATTATTTGTTTTTGTTTTGTTATCATTTGTCTGTTTGATTCTCATTTATTATTAGTTATATGTCAATTTATTATTATTTACTATTTACCTGTTTGTTTATTATTTATCTATACCTATGCATTTATTTATATATTTTACTTGTTATTTACATTATTATAGTCTTTATTTATTAATTTATTATCATTATGATTTTTTTCGCATCCGACCTAGATATGGATCAAAAGGTCTCCTGTCGGCATGCTCCGCCTTTGTAATCCTTTGAGAAGGAAGAAAGGGGAGGATGTGGAAGAACGAGAAGGGAAGTAAAGTGGTAGAGAGATGTTTCATATCTGCGCGATGCTGTAGTTCACAGTTGGCACAGCTTCTGCGAGGCAAACGACAAACCAGGCGATTACATTCTCCAACCAAAGTAATTTTTCTCTTTCTAATGCAGATTGGCCCAGACAACGCCACAGACATCCACTCATGTACTCAGAACTATTCATCAACAGGGGAACACCAGAAATGATGGACATGTATACTTTCTTAAGTATACTCATTCCCGTATATTAGTCCTAAAGAGCGCTCTCTCTCTCTCTCTCTCTCTCTCTCTCTCTCTCTCTCTCTTAAGTGTAGATGACACTCGTGAAATCACAGGCCCACTACGGTCGTCTCCACGACCAGGCAGGAGGGCAAAAAGGGACCTAACGAACTCACAAAAGGAGGAAAAGAATTGTAGGTTTCGGAATGAAGACTTCCATATCCTGATCAGTCCATAGCTATAGAAAGAAAAACCGACCAATTCTGAAGGGGGGGGAGGGGGGGGGAGAGGGGGGGAAGGGAGGGGTTAATGGATACATTGGAGAATGGAAGACGAGGAAAAGCCGAGGCGAAAATACAGAGGCGTATGCGCGCGCGCGCGCGCACACACACACACACACACACACACACACAAGAAAAGAATAAAGAATATAATTGAAAAAGATAATATTGATAAATGAAAAGACATATCTAATTTGTTCTATGGATAGTAGAAGTGGTGGTAGTTGTGGTTGTGGTTGTGGTGATGATGGTATGCGGTTGTGATGGTGGTGGTAGAAGTGGTAGTGATACTGGTGGTAGTACAGTAAGTGGTCACGGTGGTGGTTGTGGAAAGTAGCTGCCGCAGTTGTGGCGATGGACTACATGGGTCCTATCAATCAAAGCATTAACCCAAGGGACATTGACGTTTGATCTATAATATCGCGACCGTGGCCCTCATTTCGTTAAAAGGTGTGTGTGTGTGTGTGTGTGTGTGTGTGTGTGTGTGTGTGTGTGTGTGTGTGTGTGTGTGTGTGTGTGTGTGTGTGTGTGTGTGTGTGTGTGTGTGTGTGTGTGTGTGTGTGTGTGTGTGTGTGCGCGCGCGCGATGGAGACTGCACTGTTCCGGATAGGCCTTACACATCTTCTGTCAGGAAATTGGATTGGATCTATAGGTAGTGACGCCCAGCAGATGAATTTTGGAATAGATATTGATGTTTATATTAGTATTAATATTAACACTGATATTAATATTAACATTGATATTAATATTAATAATTATATTAATATTGATATTAATATTAATATCAATATCAATACTTAT
>NC_134806.1:3976259-3986259 GCF_046742065.1 Oratosquilla oratoria | reverse complement strand
AAAAAATTATTTTAACAGTAATTCGAAGATGTCTCGATGAAAAGAATACGAAAGAAAAAAAAAATAGTGAGGACTTACGGAAGTCAATCTTGCGGCCTTATCATGTGAGGCGCTTTTCCGATTATCGCAATCTCTCTTATCTTCAACTCTCATGCTTCTTGTCTCTCCTCTTCTCTTTTCCCTTCTCATCACACCCACACCCACTCATATATATATATATATATATATATATATATATATATATATATATATATATATATATATATATATATATATATATATATATATACACACACACACACGAGACTTATTGACCCACTGTCGGAGAATGAGATAACATGGACAGGAAATCTGCATATTTCGACCACTATCTGTGGCCCTCTTCTGCTGAAGACGACCACAGATAGTGGTCGAAATATACAGATTTTCTGTCCATCTTATCTCATTCTCCGACTGTGGGTCAATAAGTCTCATTTTACAAATGTGTTACTACATTATACCTTCCTAATATACAGAATATATATATATATATATATATATATATATATATATATATATATATATATATATATATATATATATATATTATTTTTATTTTTTTTTTCTCTCTCTCTCTCCTTTCTTCTCATATTTCTTATTTTTTCTTTTATCTTTTTCTCTTTTAGGAGATGGTACCAGCCTGCTTCTCGTTCCATCTCGATCAGTGATTCCCAAAAGGAAGGCGCTTTGCTCCCAGAGGGAAGGTATTCATATCTATGGGGAGGAGTTTCACCCTGGGGGAGGAACAGGGGTGGGGCTGGGGGTGGGGATTTCAGCCCCAGAGAAATTCCAAACTAAGAAAAAAAAAAGTGCTCTGGACACTGCAATGAGCAATCAATAATTAACGCTTACCCCCCCCCTCTTTTTTTTTTTTTTTGTCTCCAATTATATAGAAATTGTGTGTGACTCTGATCCGTAGGGGTGTCACTGAAATCTCTAAAACATTGACTCCATAAGACATGTAGTCAATACACCTGTACGGGAAGCCCAATACACTGTGTATCAAATATACACAAGTACAAAGCGTTCATAAGAAACATCTGCTTCTGTCTTAATTGCATTTGGAAATACTCCATTATTCCTTCTCATATGTTAAGGACTCGAACCTAGAACAATGGTCCCAAGCTCACCCCGTTGTCCACTGAGCCATGGAACAGCGACTATAGGTTTGGCTCGGTGGGCAAGGGGGTGAGCTTAGGACCATTGTTCTAGGTTCGAGTCCTGAACATATGAGAAGATACAAAGTCTGGTCCGACTAGTAGGGCATAAGGTATTGTACTCTATTATTAAGGTTCAGAATTGACGATGACCATGTTAACCAATAGTAAAGAAATCTGACGCTTTTAAGGCTTTTGCTCCAAGCCTCAGATGAACAATCTGGTGGTCAAATGTTTTTCTTGGTGACGATTGGGTGGAATTGGTTATCAACTGGATATTACAAGACGCTAACAACACTCGGTCTGGACATACATAAATACATATACCAAGGCTTTTTCCCCCTTACAAGGGAGGTAGCCAATAAGGAAAAGGCATAAAATCATTCCCACCCATTCCATCCCTGAATACACTCCACACCCCTCCACCCTCCCTCCCATCTTAGCACCTCCTGGATGACGGGTCATCCCTGGACCTTGTCCACTGCCCTGGGTCAGAAGCAGTGTCGCAAGACACAGCACATCCACAGCAAGGCCGCTTCATTAAATCGGCGACTCCCCTCTCCGTCCTCCCATGCATAAAGGAGAAGACGGGGAGAAATCTCTTCGGGCTGCGTCAAAATTTGCTCACACATACTACCTCACCCCCCATCCACCCGCCCATTCCACCTCATGCATCACAACATCATCCATATACAACCATTCTCCATTCACCCCTGTCTTCTGTCCTCTCCCGTCCTTCCTCAACAGACATTCCCCTCTTCCCCAAAGCCCCCTTCACCCCATCCATCCACCTCATCCTAGGACGTCCCCTCATGTTCACTCCCTCCACATCTGCCTTCCATACCTCTTTTACTAGTCTTTCTTCACTCATTCTTTCCATGTGTCCAAACCATCCTAATATTCTTTCATCAACCCTATCTCCCAACTCCCTTTCCACCCCTGTTCTCCTACTCACCTCCTCATTTCTCACTCTATCCAGCCTAGTAACCCCCATCACACTTCTCAGACACCTCATCTCAAACACATTCAAACTCCTTCTCTCTTCCTCTCTTATGTTCCATGTTTCTGCCCCATACAGTGCTGTTGGCACAATCACTCCTTCATATAGTCTCCTCTTAGCATCCATTCCCAAATGTCTATTCCTCATTACACTTTTTAATCCACCAAGGCATTTACTCGCTTCTCTCAATCTATATTCTACCTCCACCTTCACTCCACCTTTTCCTGCCACATTTGCACCCAAGTATCTAAAAATATCCACTTCCTCCAGTCGCTCTCCCTTAATGCTCACTTCCAGACTACTGCCACTTTCACCCCTTGTACATCTCATCACCTTACTTTTACTCACATTTATCTTCAGCTTTCTTCTATCACACACTCTCCCAAACTCTGTCACCAACTTCCTCAATCCCTCCTCCGATCCTGCCACAAGCGCAGTGTCGTCCGCAAACAACAGCTGGCTCACCTCCCACTTTTCTCCATTTTCTTTAACCATCTCCAATCCCTGACCCACTACCCTTGCATTTACCTCTCGCACTACCCCATCCATGTATACGTTGAACAGCCAGGGCGACATCACGCATCCTAGACGAAGTCCCACCTTTACTTCAAACCACTCACTCTCTCCATTTCTAATCCTGACACAAGCTCTACTACTCTCATAAAAAATCTTGACAGCTCTTAGAAGCTTTCCTCCTATCCCGTATATCCGCAAAACCTCCCACATTGCCTTTCTGTCTACCATGTCGTAAGCCTTTTCCAGGTCCATAAAACCCCCAAAAACATGCTTCCCGTTTCCTATAGCTTTCTCACATATCTGTCTTACCACAAAAATCTGATCTACACAACCTCTAGCCGTCCTAAATCCACACTGTTCCTCACCAATTACTCTCTCTGTTCCTCTCCTAATCCTCTCAATCAAGATCCTCCCATAAGCCTTCCCAACTACACTCAACAAGCTAATCCCTCTGAAATTACTACATTCACACTTGTCCCCTTTCCCCTAGTAAAGTGGAACTATACAGGCACTCCTCCAGTCCTCCGGCACTCTACCCTCTCTCCAGCAAACATTAAACAACCTCACCAACCAATCCACCATCAATGCACCTCCTTTCTTTAGACATTCTGCATGGCATCCATCCAGACCAGGTGCCTTACCTGCTTTCATCATCTTAACAACTGCCTTCACTTCATCATTCCTTATTTCTCCTCATGTCCTCCTCATGTTCTCCTCGGTCTGGACATGAAGCCACTAAATCAAATGGAAGTTTACTGTTGCAAGGATTTCGTTATTATCCTCGTTTTTTCATGACAATTTTTTCCCTCCTTCCAGACAACACAGTTGGATACCGAATAAAAAAAAAATTCGTCCAGCGAGATAAGGATTGCTCTTTTTTTACATTCAATAAAGCCAATTTTGACCCAAACCTAAAAACTGTTGCCATATTTACGACTTTAAAAGTACAACGAAGAAGAAAATAGTTGGCAATTCAAAATGGAGGACGGAATTGCAAGTTCACGAACTAACAACACGAAACTGAGCACCACTGATGCACACCTTTAATCCAATTGACGCCTCCATCCGCTGCCCAATTTCCATTCTGATTAGTCTCCACAAAATCTTGGGACATCCAGCACCATCCCAGATTCTGGATCTGACTGAGGCGACCTTATACAGCTGAGGGTATTGGGGTCGCGGTTCCTTGAGAGCCGCCTCATCATCTGCATGAAATCGCTTGTTGCCCTTAGGCAGAACAAAATCCATTGGCTGTTTTAAGACTAGATTAGATTACTTTATGGATGGGGATGATAGGTGGTTATGGACATAACTGATTAGTGTAGGCCTTATGGTCTCTTGAAGTCTCGCCTATTCTTATGTTCTTTTGTCCATAGGGCAAACATCTTTTATTCATAGGGTCACGGGAACTATGGATCCCTCCCCTTAGGTAGGAGGGCGGAAAAATTCCCCAACACATTTATTTATATAAAGCTTTTAGGAGGCCATGTTGTCAAGTAGGAGGATTTTTTTTTTTTTTCTTACTTTTGTTTCATTTATACCTTCTCACTGGCCGGGCTGATGAGCACAGAATCTACTGTGTGTATCAAGATTTGTATGTTTTGTACAAACAGTAGGTCCATTTTTTTTTTTTTTTTTTTTTTTCTACTTTGATCGTTATACCAGCTCAAGTCGGCATTTCGATGGAAAAAAAAAACAACGGACTTTCGACGGTATTTTGCTAGTTTTGATTTCGGGTTTTCCAACGTCGGCGGGCCCATAACTCAATGAAGAAAAAAGTGTTGCCTCATGAGTTCATCACCGTGCTGAGGAGGTCCACAACCCCACCTACCCATCCCCGTCCCTTACTCTATAGCGAGTGCCGCAACGCTTCTTTCCTCCTGTTCCGCTCCGTTGTGTGTGACGCCTTCAGCAGCGAAAAGGGAGTATTTCCATCGACTTTAACCAGCGCTTCTAACTTCGGAAATGATATCTCTTCCAGGAAGTGAAGTTGTATAGGTTGTAAAGGATAACTTTAACTTCTTCAATACGAGTTAAATTCTCGCGGGCATCATTAGCTGCCTGATGTACGATGATTCGATGATGCATTACAATACTCGCGTTATAAAATATAAAGTTACAGCTGTATGACTCGTTCTCTTTCACCCTGAATATTAATAACTACATGAAATATGATCAAGCCAGTTCACAGAATATGGGAGTCACTCAGCTACAACTACAAAATAAATATAATCAAGACGCCAACGATGTTATCCTCGTATACTCACTTGCGCTTTATGACGCCTACGTATGGGAGGGTTTAAGGAGATTAACCGAAAGGAGGGGTAGAAGCTGAAAGTTTCTAGTATATCATTTTTAACCAAAACTAGTTCCCAATTATAAGTCTGCTTCGGTTTTATCGCATCTATACCCAAGTTTCACTTGACGGATTTTACTCTTTCTGACGCCAGGCGATATCATCCACATGAGGGTTGGGACATGAATAAGTTAGGCTGCTAAATCCACCTCAGTTGAGCTAGGGAGTCGTGATAGTCGAATAGTTGGAGTACTCTTCCCGCAGTTCGGAGACTCTTCCACTCCCACTCCCCTCCGACTAGCCTTTTCCAGCGTTGCAGAAATTTCATCCCACGTTTGTACCTAAGGCACCGAATGGGCAGACCAGTGCTGCTAACGTGGGCGGGGATAATAAAAGACAGAGACCTCAATAGCAGCGCATAACAATATTGACAGGGCAGATACAACCTACGCAAGAGTGTTCGTAATAATGAATGAATAAACAAATTAGTAAATAAATAATAAACATATAGATGAATGGATAGATAAATAAATAGATAGATAAATAAGAAATAAGGGGGGAAAATTCCGCTACACCGCCCAATTCAAAGGCAATCATTACACCCACTCCTACCACCACTCCGCTTTCTGTCTCGTTAAGAAAAATGATGGGAAACAAAATCACGGATTCTGCAGTAATTCCGGGGCGTGTGGGATTGATGAAAAGACAAAGACCTCACGTTCCTCATGCACACAATCTGGAGGACCCTCTGACCCATTCGCATCGGTAGATGGGGCGGGTGGCGGGGTTCTTCTTGGCTGAATGAAATCATCAAACGGGAATGATGACAGAAATATATTTCATAAAGGAGTGAAAGGAGACTTAGATAATCAACAGAGTAGTCGGAGGCTGAAGACCTTGGGATCAGATCAGGTGTTCCCATTTAAAGATAATGTCTACAGAGGTTCCGAAGGGCCTTGGGTGAATTAAGTTAATGCACTGCCGCTCCAGTAATCCGATCTGGGACTGAAAGATCTCCCGCAGCTTCAAACGGACGCCTACGCAAGTGATGTCGCTCCTGAATCTACATGCGTGAACTCATACATAACTCCCCACTGTTTGTGTTTTGATTCGTTATTACATGTATTACTTCAATAGCCAATTTTTATCAATGCAACCGCGAATTAGATAATTTTTATATCTGAAAAAGCGGCAAAAAATAAAAGTAAATATATATAAGAAGATAATTATATGAAAAGATAGTTTTCTTAGATGTCCTCAGGGTTAATCCATAAAAGAAAAGAACGAAGACCAAGTCGAAGGTACGTGGAAAAAGTACTAAGGGTAAAAGATTCCAGAGCCTCCATGTAGAAGGAAAGTAAAACGGAACATAATAGAGAACTCTAGCGAAAATTTATTGCATAGAAAAAGGTAACATGTTTCCGAGAATTTTGATCCCAACTATTTTGGCATCACTGCCCACTTGCACCATTTGGCTTTAGACCAAGAGTTTTCAGTAGCTCCGTATGACATTTAGAAAATCATAATCAAACCTTCTGATCAAAAAGGCCCTTTCACTACCACTCACAACCAATATTTTTCTAGATGCCGCCAAGCGATTTACTCGTAATTCAGAAGAAGCTCCCTGAATACCTCATTGCATTTATTGAACGTTACTCTAGATATTCTGTTATGTGCTTAACACCAGACGACTTTCATACAGCTGAGAGGAAGTCCGATTATGACTGAGTTAAACTGACCAAAATATATTCACTTATTAATTCCCATGATGACTATCAGATACACTGTTGTGACTAATGGGGAAGTCCGTGCAAAAATGGATCCTTCAGTTTTCCTAAACTGTGTAAGTTGAAGGCTGGGCCCACAGCCACGCATCCACAGTATCAATCACTTTAGGATCAGAGCCAAATGTTGTTCCCTTGTAGCGTCTTCTTTTGTGCTATGAAGTGGTAACCGGAGAGGGCCTGATCTGACGACTAAAGTAATTATCACACTGGGCTTCCACAGGCTTCACCAGCGCCGAAAGTCGAGAGTTCGTTTAAGTAAAAACGACTTCGGTTACAATATCTTATCTTTCATACCTCCGAATATCAAATTATATTCTTATCGTACGAGCAACGGGCTGCGCCCAACCCTATGCGAGGGCTCGGCCCTTCGGGCGAGCTCACTTCGCTCGCAGGCGCCTTCGGCGCCCAGCCCTAAGGGCTGCTTGCATTTCATGTCGAAATAATAAGATCTGAAATCTTCGTTAGCGCTAAACCTTTTGGATATAAACGATCTGTATCCAGCCCAGTAGTGAAACACAAATCGCTTCTCTTCTTCAGAGTCTATAGCTCCATCGTAATCTGTAAGATCCTCAAGACTCAGCTCTTGAGCTGGATTGTTCTTAAACTCCTCCACTAGGCGCTTAATTTTTCTAAAGAACTACAAAATGCTCTTCTTGATTTCTGATGCCTCATTAGCTTTCTTCTTGCCGAAAGGAGACAAAGAGGACATATACTTCTCAGGGAATTCACTTCTGTGAATGTTATCTAACTCCTATTTTAAACTCTTATTCTTCCTCACATCACTTAGTGAATATTTCCCTTTGTTACCCAACTCCAAAAATGGCGTTGCCTGCGTTTGTCTTGCGTGGTACCGGCCATGGTGTTAGACAACCTTGCAGAGACACACCAGGACGAATCACACAACCGGGCCGAAGGGAACGTGTCCCCTTGAGGGATTTCCGGTTTCCGTTCCGATTACAGGAATTCTTTTATTAGCACCAGGGGCTCCACTGAGGACTTCAAAGAGGTTCCACAGGGGCTCCCCAGGATCTCCGCAAGTGCTCCCCTTGAAGTTCCAGGGAGTTCTTAATAGGCTCCTCAGGAATTCCTAGAGGGTTCCACAGGGAATCACCACAGGGATTTTCAGAGGTTCCCTAGTGACTATCCAAGGGCTCCCAAAGGGCTCCCCGGGTGTTTCCAGAGGCTTCCCCAGGGGTTTGCGGACGTCTCGCTCTCAGCCAATCAGTCATCTCCGTTGCCGTGACGTCACCGCTCTTGGCCAGTCATGTTTGTGTGTATGTGCGTGTACGTGTGTGTGTGTGTGTGTGTGTGTGTGTGTGTGTGTGTGTGTGTGTGTGTGTGTGTGTGTGTGTGTGTGTGTGTGTGTATGTATGAATGTATGTGTGTGGGTGTGTATGTGTGTGGGTGTGTATGTGTGGGCACGCGAGCGCGCGCGCCTGTGGGATAATGGACGAGTGTTATTGACTTCCGGATACTCGCAACGCTACTGTTTATTGAGTCTATCAAAAAATAAATAAATAAATAAAAAATAAAAAGTGAGGACGTAGCCTTTATTAGTACGACGGTTCGCTCGATGCGGCTTTATCAAGTACATAGTCTTGGCGCACAAAGCTGAGAAGAAAGGCTCCTTTGTCCTCGCATGGCCTTTCTTTTGATAAAAGACTTGTCGCTAACTATTTATTGAGGCTTTCAACAATAACGTGAAGAAGGAGAGGAGACTATGCCAGGATGCGCTTAGCTGCGGTCGAAGCAATAATAACGTGGAACTCTTTATGTAATGTACCGTATGGCTTAATGTAATATTCATATATATATATATATATATATATATATATATATATATCTGTATGTATATATATATATATATGCATATATATATATATATATACATATATATACATATATACATATATATATACATATATACGTATATTTATACATATACATATATATATACATATATATTGATTTGATTTGATACACATATACATATATATATATATATATATATATTTTTTTTTTTTTTTTTTTTTTTTTTTTTTGTGGTAACCACTAAGGAAATAGGAAGAAAACAGTATATCCCAAGCGCTTTCGTGTAATTCACATCTTCAGGGGAATACAGAAAAAGTTGTGTTACAAAGAGGTTTAAAAATAACAAGATTATACACTAGGAAAGGAACAGGCAAGGTGTGAGATGTCACAAAATTAAACACTAGGAAAGGAACTGGCATAGCACAAGATAACACGAAATATTACACTAGGAAAGGAACCGGTGAAGCACAAAAAGTCACATATGAAATAAAAATAAGTCTTGGTACACAGTCATCAAAGAAAAAGAAATTTAGAGAACAGCACAATTCACCAAATTAATTTTGGTCACATACAACCTGATTACAAATTTTGTTAATGATGAATTTATCTAATTTATAAATGCCATTACTGATATTAAGAGTAAAACCTTCAGAATTTTTTTATAATACTACTTTCTATTATGTTTCTATTGACAAATGAATTACAAGAAATGATAGAGGAAGCATTAGTCCAATTAATACAATGATTGAAGTCTTTCATGTGAACAAATAGAGCATTGGATTCTTGTGCTGTTCTAACACTATATTTATGTTGTTTAATTCTAGTTGATAGTTCTTTGCCCGTTTGTCCAATGTAATACTTTTCACAATCTCTGCAAGGGATTTTGTATATGCAACCATCAGAATCAGCGGGAGAATTTTTTATTATTAATTTCTTAAAAGTGCATGGGTTATTAAACGCTACTTTAACATTCCATATTTTAAGTAGATGAGGAACTTGAGAAAGATTGTTACTGTAAGGTAATACTAAAAGATTCTTAATGTCAAAAAGGGGAGGGGGTTGATTCCTATGAAAAGGTTTTTTCGCCAAAGAGAGAGCGTTATCTAAAAATGTTCTAGGGTACTTTAATCCTAAACCTAGGTTAACAATAGACTCAAATTCCTCATCAATGAATTCCGGGCTGCATATCCGCAAGGCACGTAAGAACATAGAAGAAAATACAGATTTTTTTTACTTTATCTTGGTGTTCAGAGTAATAATGAATATAAGAAAATACATTAGTCGGTTTTCTATAAATACTAAATTTAAAGTCATAACCTTCTCTGTGGATAAGGCAATCTAAAAAGGGCAATTTGTTATTATTTTCTAGTTCTACAGTAAAATCAATGTATGT
>NC_134806.1:3936259-3973759 GCF_046742065.1 Oratosquilla oratoria | reverse complement strand
TAATCTGATAATTTTTATGACAGTCGCATGTAGGATTCGAACTCACTGCTTTCGGCCACCCGTAAGATTACCTTAAAAAAGCCTTAACGCACTACATCACAGAGACTTAAAAATGATCATAGTTACATAAGAAGACGTCACTCAAGACTAGGACAATTCGAAATAGTCACAACAAAAGATAATAATAAAAAGTGTATATATATATATATATATATATATATATATATATATATGTATAGATGTATGTATATATATATATATATATATACATATATATATATATATCAAGGACTACTATTACACAGGACGTGTGCACCCAGATCCCTGGGTCCGCTAGCGGAGGCCATCGCTTTCTTTGTAACCTAACATTTTATATTGGACACATATATCAAAACTAGAAACCTAACATTGTATATAGGACAAATATATCAACTATTGACTTGTTCTATGCAGTATAAGTTAATATAAGTTTTTATAGTGAAATAAGAAACTATTTTTAACGCACTGTTATGCTTTCAAAGGCCAATTTTAGCAGGACTTAACAGGTATTATTGTATGAGGTTAGTGGACACCAGGGTTGGTGATTTTTTTTTCTTTCTTTTTAAAAACTTTTTTTTATCAGATTTATTTGATTTAAATAGATTTTTTTATAGATTTTAAATAATGTGGGATTTCTATCTGATATGCGATCTGATTGCTAAAGGACATTTTTAGCATGTCAATATAAGGAGCAGTGTTATATAGACTTGCCACAAGTATACAAGGAACGGTATAAGCTCTATGTGAGGACGGTATGCTCAGGTTCACTCGATTCCTCCAAGACTTTTCTCATTTTGGTGACATTTGCTGCATTGTCTGTCACAACACTTCCAATGTGACAACCAAAATCTTGTTCAGCCTTCTTGATCGATTTTTTTTTACAAGTTGTAGAAGATATTCAGCAGTGTGAGGTTTCCCTGATGTGTCTATTGTGTCAACTAAATAAATTTGACCAGTGGATGTTGTTAGAGTGACACATATTATGGGCTCATTATGGATGTTAGACCACCCATCAATTGAAAGACATACGGTTTCATTATTCAGGTCATCTGCACTCTTTTTGTATTCCTTTTCATACACAAGATCCAAGTACTTATCAGCAATATCTTTTCTGGATGGAGGAAGATAACCTGGCCTCAGGTTCTGAACCATCTTGAGAAACTGAGGATGCTGAACAAGACAAAATGGTGAATTTGAAGCAAATATAATTTTTGCAGCTTCTTTGTCGAGATTTTCCTTTTGAGATGCTGAAGTTATTATGATAAATCTGTCCAGAGATGTTGATGACTTTCTTTTAGATGAAAATGATTTTGCAGAGGTGGCGCCTGTGGAGGAGTCTGATAGTGATCTTTTTAATGGTGGAGTCAGGTTTACAGATAATTCAAGTAGAGCCGATGATGAAGGGATTAAAGCTGTTGATACAGATCCTGAAATGGAAACAGACAATTTTAGCATATTGCATAATTTATAAATGAATAAATAAATGAATGAATACAGTGTGATTTAGGCTACTTTTGAGTACAGTAGTTATTTTTTTAGACAATGATCATATTCACACAAGCCACTAAATTATTTGGAAATAATTACCAGGATATGAAATAGGTGGGCTTGGAATTCAGCCCACACAGGATTCAGACCACTTTTAAATTCACTAAAAATAATGGGTTAGTTAGGTTAGGTTAAGCTAAATCCCTTTGGGCTGAATCCCATGTGGGCTGAATTACAATGGAACCTATGAAATATATTACACAATGTTAAATGAAATGAATAACAGTCATCTAGGCCCCGAAGTTGAGTGGATATTGTATATTATAGTGATATAGTCATTACCCAAATTTAGAAGTAATGTAGTTGAAGTATCATCTCTTTAGGCCTTCATATTTTTATTGCACATGCTCTCCATTGTTCACCAAATTTATATAGTTGCGTATGAAAAGGGAGAAATGCACACAATATAAGTAAAATTATTTACCTGGGTCATCAATTTCTTCTGTATGGTGTGGCTGAACTTGGCATTTATCTCTGTGAGATTTTAATCTTGACACAATGCCCTGTAGGTCCTGCCTGCAGTCTTTGCATTTAGCTCCGTACCCTTTGCCAGAAGTTGTTGGTAGCTTTTTCAGAATAATTCCAGACAGGATCATTTTTTCTGCCTGAAGGAACCACTCTGCCAGGTCCAGAAGATATCCTTCCTGGTTGATTCCAAAGCAGCAACTGACTCAGTGAGAAGCTGCTTACCTAGAACAAGTTTCACCAAGAATCTTGTTGAAACTTGTTATGGGCTGCACAGTGATATATACTACATGTAGGCTTATACCGTTCCTTGTATACTTGTGGCAAGTCTATATAACACTGCTCCTTATATTGATATGCTAAAAATGTCCTTTAGCAATCAGATAGCAATCCCACAATATTTAAAATCTATAAAAAAAATATTTAAATCAAATAAATCTGATTTAAATAAAAAAAATCTATATTTCATATTTTTTAAAAAGAAAACAAAAAAATTGCCAACCCTGGTGTCCACTAGCCTCATACAATAATACCTGTTAAGTCCGGCTAAAATTGGCATTTCAAAGCATAACAGTGCCTTAAAAATAGTTTCTTATTTCACTATAAAAACTTATATTAACTTATACTGCATAGAATAAGTCAGTAGTTGATATATTTGTCCTATATACAATGTTAGGTTTCTAGTTTTGATATATTTGTCCAATATAAAATGTTAGGTTACAAAGAAAGCAATGGCCTCCGCTAGCGGACCCAGGGATCTGGGTGCGCACGTCCTGTGTAATAGTAGTCCTTGATATATATATATATATATATATATATATATATATATATATATATATACATATACACACACATATACATAAATATAAATATATATATACATATATACATATACACACACACATATATATATATATATATATATATATATATATATATATATATATATAACCACCACAATGAACTTTAAATCTAAGCCATCAGCATCGGGGGACCTCGAGGAGGTTAACATGCAGAAATTGAAATGCGGTACTGCCAAGGACTCGAACCCAGCTAGCGTATGACAAGGGCTGTAGTGACTTACCAAACACGCTATCAAGAATCTTGATAGCGTGATCGGTAAGTCACTACAGCACTAATCACTGGGACCCATTAAGTGTTGTACAAATATATATATATATATATATATATACATATATATATTATATATAGACATATATATATTATATATAGACATATACATATATATATATACAAACATACATATACATATACATATATATATAATATATATACATATATATATTATATATAGACATATACATATATATATATTATATATATATACAAACATACATATACATATACATATATATATATATATATATATATATATATATATATATATATATATATTTATATATCCTCTGCAACAAAATTTATGTTATACCTGGAGAGTGGAACCTAAAAAGGACGACAAAACTTTTGGTGGTGTCTGTATACAGGAATATCGTGACTGCAGCTTTAGGCTTACTGCCCACCATTTTCATTTTTTAAAAAATATATCTGACTTTCACTCTGCTGCTAAAAAAAAAAAAAAAAAAAAAATCCCAAGCTTTGTAATATGGAGACCAATTTCCTTTTTGGAAGTCTATTTTTTCCACAACGTGATGAATTGCACGCCCACGTACATACGTGTACACACTAATGCATATCCAGAAAAATTACATCACAGATAGATATGTGTTATTCTGGTAGTAATCCACATGATGCCTACTACTACTACTTCACACACACACACACACACACACACACACACACACACACACATACACACACACACAAACACACACACACACATACACACACACACACATACACAGAGCGGTCCGAGTTTGAATCCCGTCCAGGGCTGAAATAATTTCAGTATCGCTGCGCTGCGAATCGTTACTCCAACTCTTGTGGGCGGGGAGTTGTGTGTGTGTGTGTGTGTGTGTGTGTGTGTGTGTGTGTGTGTGTGTGTGTGTGTGTGTGTGTGTGTGTGTGTGTGTGTGTGTGTGTGTGTGTGTGTGTGTGTGTGTGTGTGTGTGTGTGTGTGTGTGTGTGTGTGTGTGTGTGACCCATAGATCGGTCATATGTGAGCTCTCTTCCGGGAGGGAAATAGCTGTCGATCACGAGTCCTACACGTGATCCAAAGACGATGGTGAATCACACACACACACACACACACACACAAACACACACGCACACACACACACACAATTACCCATAGATCGGTCATACGAGCTCTGAACTCTCATCCGGAAGGTTAATAAATGTCAATCACGAGTCCAACGTGTGATCTAAGACAATGGTGAATCACACACACACGCACATTGGGTCCATCAAGGCACATACAATTTATTCTCTACTACAAGACGAAGAAGACGCCCCAGCTCTTACTTCGTAATCTTCCAAGCTCGACCAAGACACTGCTTGAAGAAGGATCATGTCATATATCAACACAGTTGTAAAAGTGAGGAGAGTGGACCTCATTCATGTATTAGTTTGACAGAAACAAAACTGTCACGGCGCCTGATGTGCCATTTATTGTAAGTAACGGAGCTGTCAAATCACACCATTCGACCATGTACAACCGACTCCTTACAAGAACAAACTCGAAAGAAAATACGACCATAATTAAGCGAGTGCAAGATCCCCGATCGTCTGTCATTCCTAGGAGACATTTATACATCCAAACAAGACAACCCACGTAAACATTCAAGTTGAGGCCTTACAAGCACTAACATTAGCAAGGCAACACACAGCTAGTGTTGTCGTGAAACAACGAGACTCTCATTGGCCAGCCATCGACCACTGACAGCCTGCCTTCCTCGCATGCACTCTGTTTCTACGTTCTTCTCAACGTTTTCCGACAAAGTCATGCTCCACCTCAAGAGCTTCACACAGAATAAGAAAAAGAAAATTGGAGAAGACGTGGGAGTCACTCTAATGTGAAAAGGAGTGGATGAAGACAGAACTGTTAAAAGACGATGCAATTGGAATCTGAATGATCCAAGACCAAAAGAACGACCGAGGAAAAAATGGAAAAATGCAGATGAAGAGGTACAATATACCGACCCAGGAAGAACTAAAAGGAAGGCCAGACAATGACAGACAAACAGGAATGGAGAAAGTGGTTGGTCCCATGTGCAGACATATACATACATACATACATATATATACGCACACACACAGATACACACACACACACACACACACACACACATATATATATATATATATAAACATACATACATACAGACATACACACACACACACGCACACACACACACACACACACACACACATATATATATATATATATATATATATATATATATATATAAATATATATATATATATATATGTGTGTGTGTGTGTGTGTGTGTGTGTGTGTGTGTGTGTGTGTGTGTGTGTGTGTGTGTGTGTGTGTGTGTATTACCATCTGTACCTGGTATACTCGAGTTCCTAAAAAGTATGCACGTAACAGGAAACCCGCAACCCCATGGTAGCCGGCAATGCTCCTTGTACCCTCCGATAGATTTCTCTGGGAAGAAACTTTGGATTGTTGTCTACGTTTCTACGCTGTATTAGTGCGGGATTTTCTCTATGTCACTGGCTGGAAGTAGTAGAAGGACGAGAGTATTCGTCCGTTGTAAGCTCTTTATATGTGAAAAGTCGGAAGAAATATAGCTGAAGTTGACCGAGAGAGATCTTGGACCTGGTCCAGAGACCAGATGCCAGCCCTTCGGGATTCCATCTCCAAATAGAGGTGACGCGGTTAATTGGTATTGTCTTCAGTTCCTCTCGTCTGAAGAACAAGAGCAAACTGGCGCCGTTGCCCACGACAGAGGCCAAGGAGGTGCCAAGTACCTCCGTCTGGGAGTATTTATTTGTTAATCGATTTTTTTTTTTTTTTTTTTTTTTTTAATCTTTTGCCACCCAGGAATTCCTCACAGGCGAATAAGGTTGTCTGGCGTTAACTAAGAAGATTTTTCTAATGTTCAATTCACCCTTTTCAGGAAAAAGGATTAACAACCAAAGAAGCAAGGAAGGAGAAGAGGAAGTTAATAGAGCTTATAACATAGAAACAAGGGTCTAAAGCGAGAAGGAAATGAGAAAAGGTAGTAGTAGAGAAGTGTTTATGTTGAAGGACGAAGAAGCTCAAGATGTGGAAAATGAAACTGAAAATAACGAAAGAAGAGAAGAAATTGTGACATAAAGAGAAGAGGAGAGCAGGAGAGAGGAAAAGGAAAAGTTGCCCCCACAAAAATAAATAAATAAATAAATAGATAATTAAATAAATAAATAAATAAAAAGTTTAAGAAGACTTGGAACCACAAGGAAGCGTCTAAACATATTCAGTAATCACTGAGGGAACGACACAATAAACTCCGTCCAGCTGGAAAGCAATTCGGGGTTTCTGAATAAGAGGAGAGAAAGGAGGCCAAAAGAAAACGCAAGAGGACATTGTCAGGGTGAAAGTAACGGAAAAAGACAGCAAATAAAAAACGGTGAACAACATCGAATGACTTTGGAAAAATGAGAACAAAGATTTTTTTCTAAACAATAAAGAAAAGGAACACGGTTGCTCTGCATGCAGAACATAAAATTCCAAGTCATAATTTGAATATAAACGTTTCTAAATAAACGAAGGAGGAAACGAGAATGAAAGAGAAAAAACGAGGGAAGAAAAAATAGAGCAAAAGAAGGAGAAAAAACGAATAAAGATGAAAAATAATGCAATGGAAAGATGCGTAAGATTAGATGAACCGGTCGACGGGCTAATCGCTTTCATTTGGAAGACGAAAAGGAGGGCGGGGGTGGGGGGTGGGGGTGGGGGGGGGCAAACTGGATACAGAGTCTTGAACCATCTTCAGTCAAAAGCATAGTTAAATAGGTTATCTTCTTGTACCTAACATCAAGCTATTCAATTCATCTTCAAACCTGTGGTCATCATAGATCGAAAACTACGAACATGTCGATTAACTACTACCATCCAGTCAATTCCTTCCATGATGGTTGCCCGGCAGACGCCAGAGGACTCCAATCAGTTGTAGAGAATTCCCTTTGTACTCCAAGAGATCTAACGCTTTCACTGCTGATTCTATCCAGCCGAGGGAAACCTGTTCCCCGTGCAGCCAAAGGGATCATCTATGCAGATCAAGGGCCGCAGCCAAATCAAATCTGCTGACGTCATTAAGAGAGAGAGACAGAGAGAGAGAGAGAGAGAGAGAGAGAGAGAGAGAGAGAGAGAGAGAGAGAGAAAGAGAGAGAGAGGGATATATTATATATATATATATATATATATATATATATGAGAGAGAGTAGAAAGAGAGAGAGAGATGGATAAATAGGTTGATAGAGAGAGAGAACGAGTGAGATAGATATGACACAAAATAATTAGTAAACTCACCCCCCCCCCACACACCTTCTTCCTATCGGCGTCTTAGGCCTTATATCCACCCCCACCCCACCCTCCCAGGAATCCATTCCCGGGTTTCGGAGTCGACAAGTGCTCTTGAATCGTTCTTGAAGAAGAGTGGCAGGAAATTAATGTGGAAGAGACAAGTGACCAACATATAGTCACAACAACGATTCCAGACTGTTCACTTGAGGTTGGTGGGATTCTACTGAAGAGCAAAAATCACATCATCCGTTAGAGCTGGCATATTTTCGAAATGCGTTCGAAAGTAAGAGAAAAATGGGGAAATTTGATCAAATTCTGCAGTTCTCTAAGATCCGAGGCTCTCGCTATTATGAGTGAAGCATGTCTTCGTTAACTTAATGCGAACAGCTGACGGTACAGATGCCTCCACTTCTGTGTACTACACTGAATGATGCTCTCCAGGGAGCTGTGGGTGATGTAGACTTCTTGGTAGGAAATTTACGATGTGAACGAAATTTTTGCGACCTCGTGAACTTATTTGTATCGTAAAGGTTAGACGTAAGTAGATCATTTTAGTATATATTCGTATACATTTGTTCATATATAAAATTATAAAAGCTTACACACACACACACACACACACACACACACATATATATATATATATATATATATATATATGTATATACATATGTATATTATATGCATATATATACATATGTATATTATATATATATATATACATATGTATATATATATATATATACATATACATACATACATACATATATATACATATATATACATATATATATATATATATATATATATATATATATATATATATATATATATACGCTGGCTGAGCGGGTTAGGGCGTCGTTACTTGCTGCGAAGGTCGAGAGGATGGCGGTTCGAATCCTGCCACCGGCGAAGTTGAACCAAGGGCATGGTTCATTAAATTCCACGCTACAAAGCCATCTGTGAGGGGCACCGTCCTAGCCTTCCGATAGGGGGGAGTTTGTGACGTTAAACCATATCATCATATATATATATATATATATATATATATATACATACATACATACACATATATACATACATATATATATATATATATATATATATATATATATATATATATATATATATATATATGTATATGTATATATATATATATATATATATGCTTGTAACCACGAGGAAAATAAAGATCGGAATACTGAACGTTTTCGTCTATTAAGACATTTTCAAAAAAAAAAATGTCTTAATAGACGAAAACGTTCAGTATTCCGATCTTTATTTTCCTCGTGGTTACAAGCATAAATCTTTATGCACGTGTTTTATGTGATTACTGTTGCATATATATATATATATATATATATATATATATATATATATATATATATATATATATATATTTTGGAAGTAGGCCGTTAATAATGCATGCGTTGTTAAAGTCAACAGCTGAGATAGCATTATTCTGTTTATAGAATATCTTTTCTATGTTACGCACTAATGTGCGGTCGTCTGGATGCAGATTTCCGAGGAGGATACTGAAGTCCATTGTGTTTTCCTCTAGACGTCTTTCGGCTCTAATTAGCCATCTTCAGGAGGTGTTGTCTGGTTGAATTGTTGACAGAGAATGACGCGGTTTGATCGTGTGGCGGTATATATCGGCGGAGAGCGGAGTGCCCAAACGTCCGCCCGCCAATCAGCGCGCGGGGTGCATCCTCTGTCTTCTCGTTGGTAACGACGTTTCAGGTTGCTGTTGTATATTAATAGCGGGTTTTTGATTGTAAATTAGCACCGCTTCTGTCATCTTTAGTCTTCTGGTGTCATTATTTATTTCAATGATGGCGGTGGTGCCTTCCATATGGTGTCTCTTAAGTGTTAGTCCATGCTCGTACAAGTAGTGTCTTCTTATGGCGCCGTCCTGCAGATGTGCTGAAATTCTCTTAGACAGTGTTGTAGTGGTGACGCCAATGTACCGAGAATTTAGGCGACTGCAGTCACCACTCGAGCAAGTATGTTGGTACACGACGTTCACCTCCTGTATTTCACTTGTCTTAGGGAGGCAGCTATTCTTGACAACTAACTTGGATGTCCTTCTTGTTTTGTAGTAGATGACGAGGTCGATTTTTGAAGAAGGGTCGGTGGGTGTGACATTCTTATAAATTATATTTTTGATGGCTTTCTCGTCATCCTTGTAGGCTGAAGACATAGTAGCACTGTAAAAGAGTTTTATGTTTTGTGTAACTGTCTGTTGTTCTTGTTGGTGCATAAAGGTGTTCAGTCGATGCCGGATAACACTATCTATTTCTTGGATGGGGTAATTGTTGTTGCTGAGAAGCTGGGTTATTCTCTTGAGCTCGGTACTTTGGCGTCACCACTACAACACTGTCTAAGAGAATTTCAGCACATCTGCAGGACGGCGCCATAAGAAGACACTACTTGTACGAGCATGGACTAACACTTAAGAGACACCATATGGAAGGCACCACCGCCATCATTGAAAGAAATAATGACACCAGAAGACTAAAGATGACAGAAGCGGTGCTAATTTACAATCAAAAACCCGCTATTAATATACAACAGCAACCTGAAACGTCGTTACCAACGAGAAGACAGAGGATGCACCCCGCGCGCTGATTGGCGGGCGGACGTTTGGGCACTCCGCTCTCCGCCGATATATACCGCCACACGATCAAACCGCGTCATTCTCTGTCAACAATTCAACCAGACAACACCTCCTGAAGATGGCTAATTAGAGCCGAAAGACGTCTAGAGGAAAACACAATGGACTTCAGTATCCTCCTCGGAAATCTGCATCCAGACGACCGCACATTAGTGCGTAACATAGAAAAGATATTCTATAAACAGAATAATGCTATCTCAGCTGTTGACTTTAACAACGCATATATATATATATATATATATATTATATATACACACACACACGAAGGGCTTTTCCCCCTTTACCAGTGAGGTAGCCGAGTCAAAAGGCATATACCTATTCCCACCCATTTCATTCCCACTTACTTCACTCCCATCCACCACCCAATCCCCCCACTCATCTTTCTTAGCTCCTTTTATCTTCTCATGGATTACGCGTCATCCTTGTATCCCGCCTACTACCTTGGATCAAGAACAATGTAACAGGACACAGCACATCTACAGCAAGGCTGCTTCACGTAATTGGTGCCCCCTCCTCTCCGTCCCCTCATACTGTACATAAAAAGAGAGAAGGGGAGAAACCCCTTTGAGCTGCATGAAAAATATCATTCACATATAACCATTCCCTTACCCCCATCCCTTCCTTGCATATCAGTATCATCAACACACAGCCGTTTTCCACTCACCCCTGTCTTCTGCCTTCCCCCCTTCCTTGCTCAACAGACATCCTCTCTTGCTCAACGCCCCTTTTACCCCATCCATCCATCTCATCCTCGGTCGTCCCCTTAAGTTCACTCCTCCACCTCTACCTTCCACACCTCTTCTGCTAATCTTTCTTCACTCGTTCTTTCCATGTGTCCAAACCATCCCAGTAATCTTTCATTAGCCCTATCTGCCATCTCCCTTTCCAATCCTGCTTTCCTCCTCACCTCCTAGTTTCTCACCCCATCTAACCTCGTAACCCCTACTATACTTCTCAGACATTTCATCTCAAACACATTAAAAACTTTCTTCTCTGCCTCTCTCATATTCCAGGTCTCTGTCCCATACAGTGTTGTAGGCACAATCATCCCTTCATATTTCCTCTTTGCATCAATTCCCAAATGCCTATTTCTCGTGACACTCTCTGATCCACCAAGGCATTTACTTGCTTCTCTCAATGTACAATCCATTTCCATCTCGACTCCTACCTTTCCATTCACATACAACCCCAAATGCCTAAAGCTATCCTCCAGCTTCTCTCCTTTCAGACTTACTTCAAACTCGCTGCCATTCTCCCTCTAGATCTCATCAACTTACTTTTACACACATTCACCTTCAGCTCTATCGCATACCATCCCAAACTCTGCCACTCACTACCTTAATCACACCTCTGACCTTGATACAAGCGCAGTGTCGTCAGCAAACAATAACTGGTTCACCTCCCATTTTTCTCCATTTTCTTTAACCATTTCCAATACCATGCCCATTACCCTCACATTTACCTTCCGTACCACCCCATCCATATACACATTGAAAAGTCATGGCGAAATATCACATCCTTGACGCAGCCACACTTTTCCTCAAACCGCTCGCTCTCTCCATCTCTAATTTTAACACATGCTCTACTACTCTCTTGACTGCCCTTGAAAGCTTTCTCCTAATCCCATATATCTGCAAAACCTCCCACAGTGCCTTCCTGTCTACCCTGTCATAAGCCTTTTCTAAATCCATAAATGCCCAAAAAACATTCTTACCTTTTCCTAAAGCTTTCTCACATATCTGTCTTACTACAAAAATCTGATCCACGCAACCCCTACTTTTCCTAAACTCACACTATTCATCACCAATTACTCCCTCTGTTCGTTTCTTAATCCTCTCAATCAAAATCCTCCCATAAATATTTCCAACTACATTCAACAAACTGATCCCTCTGAAGCTATTACACTCACATTTGTCCCCTTTTGGTTTGTAAAGTGGTACTATACAGACACTCCTCCAGTCTTCCGGCACTCTACCCTCCCTTAGACACACATTAAACAACTTCACTTGCTAGTTCACTATTACTGTATTTCCCTTTTCCAGATACTCTACATGTCATACATCTTAACCGGGTGCCTTACCTGCTTTCATCAATTTGATAACTACTTGCACCTAATCTTTTCTTAATTCTCCATTTTCCTCACCCACTGTCGTTTTCTTAGTGACTCCCACTTCTACCATCAATTCCTCCCTATCCTCCTCTACATTTAATAGTTCCCTAAAATACTCTGCCCATATTCCCTTACCGTCTCATCTTCTTTTATCATCTCTCCATCTGCGCCTTTTACATGTTCTTCTCTACTTGACTTGCCTCCCCTTCCTCTCTTAACTTTCTTCCAAACATATTTTTATTATTTTCAAAAGATTCTGTCATATTCCTCCCCATTTTACAGCTGAGCTATTTTTTTTTTCTTTTTTTATCTTATGCTTTGCTTCTCTTTTTTTTTCTATGTATCTCATATATTTCTCTCGTCCTACTTCTCAACCAGTCCCCGAATGCTCGCTTCCCCTCTTCTACAACCTTCTTCACTTTATCATTCCACCTTTCAATACCCTTCCTTCTATTCTCTTCCATACTCCTTGTTCCACATATCATCTTTTCACACCTTGTTACTCCTTCCTTAGAAACACCCCCACTCCTCTTCCACGCCTACCTCTATCCTTCACCATCTCCCACTTATCTCTCACCTTACCTTCCATCAAATGATGATCTGATATTTCCTCACTCTCCCCCTTAAGAACATGGACATCCAGAACGCTTCCTAGTCTTTTCCAGAATACCATTAAGTGAAACTAAGCTGAAAGGGAGGGGTGAGCTTTTTTTGTGAGTGTAATGGGTAGGGTGTCGGGAGTGAGAAGACGGGGGATGGAAGGCGTGGCTATAATACTGGGTATATATAATGGATGCAATATTCGCGTTGAGACTTGTGATGGAAAAATACATAGGAAAGCAAAGAGGACTGTACTTGACATTTATTGACTTGGAAAAAGCTTATGATCGAGTTCCGAGAAGTGAGATGTGGCGGAGAATGAGGTCGAAGGGAGTGAAAAAGATGTATGTCAGGATGACTCAAGACATGTACAGGGATGCCAGGACAAGAGTGAGAAGTGCAGCTGGAACCATAGAGGCTTTCTCAGTGGGAGCTGGGCTTCACCAGGGGTCAGCTCTTAGCCCCTATTTGCTTAACCTCCTTATTGTTGTGTTGGTGGAGGTGACAAAAGAGGCACCTCTTTGCAGATGACATAGTGTTGATATCAGAGAGTCGCGAAGAACTACAGGAGTGGTTGGAGCTGTGGAGGGGCTTATTAGAGGACTATGGGCTGAAGGTGAGCAGACAGAATACGGAGTATTTGGAATGCAATGTGACTCAGAAGGCGACCTTTACATGCAGGACCATAAACTGCCGAAGGTGGAGGCCTACAAATACCTCGGATCTTATGTAGCGAAGGATGGAGATCTAGAAAAAGAGATTGACTACAGGATCAAGTTGGCGTGGAACAATTGGCGGAGAGTATCAGGTGTGCTATGTGACAAAAAGATAAGTGCCAGAGTAAAAGGAAAGGTGTACAAGACAGTAGTGAGACCAGCGTTGTTGTACGGAGCGGAGACATGGGCACTGAAAAAGGTACAAGAAAGGAAGCTGGACGTCGCAGAAATGAGGATGTTGAGGTGGATGTGTGGGGCGACGAGGCTGGATAGGATAAAGAATGATAGGATTCGCGGTACTGTGAAAGTGGTGGAGGCATCAGCGAAAGCACAGGAAAGGAGATTACATTGGTTCGGCCATGTGAAGAAGAGAGATGAAGACTATGTGGGAGGGAAAGTGATGGAGATGGAGATGGAGATGGAGGGGAGATGCAGGCGAGGAAGACCCAAGCTGCGCTGGAAGGACAGACTGAGAGAGGACCTTAAGAAGAAATATCTGGAGGAGGAGCTGATGATGGGCCGAAACCAGTGGAAACGACTAGCAAGGAACGGCGACCCCATAGAAAATGGGAAACGTCAACAGGAAAAGAAAGAAAGAAGATATATATATATATATATATATATATATATATATATATATATATATATACAATATATATGTGTGTGTGTATACATATGTATATATATATATATTATATATACATTATATATATATGTGTGTGTGTGTATACATATGTATATATATATACATATATGCATATATATGTATATACATGTATATATATAATGTGTGTGTGTGTATACATATGTCTGTATATATATATGTATACATATATATGTATATATGTATATACATATATATATATATATATATATATATTGTGTGTGTGTGTGTGTGTGTGTGTGTGTGTGTGTGTGTGTGTGTGTGTGTGTACGCACACACACACACATATTTATATATATAAAAATATATATATATATATATATATATATATATATATATATATTTACCCTTCCCCACCTATCACTCTCTCATATATATATATATATATATATATATATATATATATATATATATATATATATATATATATATGTATGAAGGTGAGGTAACAAATGAAACGTTGTGGCTAAAGTATGGAGTTATATTCAGTACCAGTCGTTTCGAACTCATGGGCCTTCTTTTGTCCACCGAAGAAGGCCTAAGAGGTCGAAACGACTGGTACTAAATGAAACGCCATGCTCTTGCCATAACGATTCATTTGCCACCTCACCTCCAAGGCGAAAGCTATTTGATGAACTTTTATTCTTATATCCTCTTCAATTAGATTTCTAATAGCATCAATCATTTCATAATTTCTCCATTTTCTTGGTCTCCAGGTCAGAAAGTCACTTTCAAAGTCTTTCCTGCCTTCTATGAATCGCTGAATCCATTTGAAGAAAGTTGTTTTCTTTAGAGCATCAGCACCATAAACTCTCTCCATAGCCTCAATAACCTGCATCCCCCTCCATTCAATTTTTACTAAGAATTTAATGTTCACTCTTATCTCAAAACTGCTAATTTTCATGGTTCAAGAAAGCAAGTTTGTTTAAGAGAATCCTCACTCTGTAATAATCACTGAATAATTGATTTCAAGTAGCTGATAGCGAGGTAAGGCTTCAGTGACGCGTTCTAACATGGTTTGTCTTGTCTCTCACTTGTTCGTGTTCAAGCAGTGGCAATATTCTGCGAACTGTGTGTGTGTGTGTGTGTGTGTGTGTGTGTGTGTGTGTGTGTGTGTGTGTGTGTGTGTGTGTGTGTGTGTGTGTGTGTGTGTCTGTGTGTGTGTGTGTGTGTGTGTGTCTGTGTGTGTGTGTTTGTGTGTGGTGTGTGTGTGTGTGTGTGTGTGGGTGTGTGTGTACATAATCACAACAACTAAAGAGAGGATCATCTTCACTGAAATGGACCACCGTCAAGAGGTGTATAGGTCATCACTGGATGCTCCAGTCGACAGTTCCAACGTGACAAGTCGCACTGGACTGCTGTAGCGGTAAAGGAATTCGTTCAAGAGATTCTTAATTAGGGGACGATTATTAGGTTCCTAGAAGTTTTTGGGTTTCCTGTCGAGCAAAAGATCGAGGCTGACAGAACAAACCCCACAAAGCAAAGGAAACCATCGCATAGGTTGTCATATAAACTTGACATAGAAATTTGTTTCTCTGCTTAAAATGAATAAAATCTCCAAACGGAGTCTGGATGGCTCTCATGTGATACATATTCCACAGAGGATCCAGTAGGAACTTTTTATTAACCCTGTGTCGTAAAAGGTTTACATTCTTCAGTGTTTCCCCGATGTTTTGGCACAACCAAACCAGTCCTGAAGGCAAAGTCTTTAACAACTCCACATACACACTTAGAGAATAACCCCTAAAGAATAAACACACACACACACACACACACACACACACACACACGACTGTACAGCGCAGTGGTAGCGTTCACAACCGCTACTATAGTGAATCCCGCCCAGGGCTGAAATGATTTCAGTATCGCAGCGCTGTGAGTCGTTACTCCAACTCTCGTGGGCGAGGAGTTGGGTGTGTGTGTGTGTGTGCCTGTAAGGTCACAGCATTACCCATAGATCGGTCATATACGAGCTCTGAGCTTACATCCGGGAGGGTATTAGCTGTCGAACACGAGTCTAGTACGTGATCCAAGACCATGGTGAATCACACACACACACGCTGAAAAATATGCAGTTATAATGAAATTCAGAAAGCTTCTGAAAAAAAGTATGACGAATCCCAGATATATTGATCTGGATAATCAAGACATGATTCCCGCCTCACGACCACCCATCCCCCCCCCCCCTACTCCTGATCACTGGAAATCTCATAAGCCCTCTTCAAGGAGCACACCCTTCCAGTCAATCTGGAAAAGTGGTTGCCTAAGCCAGTTTTCCAGATAGGCTAAATCGTCTGGCGGTGTAAGACAAACCAACAAACAAACAAACAAACAAAAATGAATAAATTATTTGATTAATGATTAAATTAATAAATATTTGAATAGATATATAAATAAATGAATACATAGATCTATATATATATACAGTATATATATATATATATATATATATATATATATAGAGAGAGAGAGAGAGAGAGAGAGAGAGAGAGAGAGAGAGAGAGAGAGAGAGAGAGAAATAATTAGATAAATCCCATAGTGGGCCAGCCAAAATGGAATTGTACATCTTTGACAGCATTGTTTGTTAATAGCAGGCATCCATGCTAGATCAATCATTCTTAGGACAAGGAAACAGGTGTGGGTGGATGCCACCCTCGATTTTGAATTTGAAGGTCATTTTGAAGGTCACGAATGTCAAGTAAGGTCAAAATATATTTTTTTTCCTTTTTTTTATTTGCACAGATTTGGGATAATTTTAATAGATATATCAGGAACAGCACGATTTGTTATCATTTATATATGCCTACCATGTGTTATTAGCAAGCAAACCTTCATGATCACACAAAAATGTATGGCATAATGCAACACCAAAAAAAGGAAAAAAAAAACGGATTTTCCCCTAAATAACTTGCATAATTTGAAATGATAGTGACCACTGTTCATTCTGGGCACCCTAAAGTTGCAGTTGGTATTGTAATGGGCATAATGTAATATTGAAAGTGGTATACAGTCTTAAATGCATAGATGTAATATGAGTCTACTGTTCAGCTGGATTGCAGCAGTGGATTGCATCATAAGAACATAAGAATAAAGGAGACTGCAAGAGACCATAAGGCCTACACTAGGCAGTTCCGTATCCATCACCACCTGTCATCCCCATCCATAAAGTTGTCTAATCGTTTTTTAAAACAACTGATAGTTTCAGCGCTCACTACATGGTCACTGAGTTTATTCCATTCATCGACCACCCTATTAATAAACCAATTCTTGTCTATTTCCTTCTTAAATCTAAATTTGTCCAATTTATACCTATTACTGTGAGTCCTGCCCTGTTGTTTCATTATGATGACCTTGTTTCCATCACCATTGTTATAGCCTTTGATCCACTTGAACACTTCTATTAGATCACCCCGCACTCTGCGTCTTTCCAGAGAGTGTAAGTTTAGGTGCCTAAGCCTCTCTTCGTAAGGCAAATTTCCGAGTCCATGTATCATTTTGGTTCATTCTTCTCTGTGCACTTCAGGTTCTTTCGAAAGCAGGTGCATAGGGCTGTCTGGCACTTTGATGTGCACCCACAGATCACAAGTTCTAGAATAGCGGGCAGTCTTGACCACACAGCTTGCAGGGTTCCTTTCTCCTTCCTCCAGGCAGAGGTTTCGATGGGAGATGGGACATCTATATGTTCCTTGTCTGCCTGCAACCAGACCTTAGCCTGGTAGTTTACTCGTGCAACATGGAGTTCCAAGGCATCTCTGGTTGGGGGCAACATCTCCAGACCCTTCTTGGCCTTAGCGAAGAGATGGAGCCTTGCATGGCCGATGGATGGCTGTGCAGGTGTACCACATAGACAACAGACAAACTGTTCAATCGGTGTGAGTTCTCCATCGCGACCAATTCTATTGACGAGGAGTGGCTGGTTCTGGAAGATTTTCCAGCACTTCTTCTTCCCATGACCACTGAAGGATGAGGTTGTGTCACAGCCTGTTAGTGAAACAAAGCAGAGTTGTTTATGTGGACACGAATGCCGTAAAAAGGTAAGAAAAACATAAATTGTCGTTGTTTACCGATGCTTTCCAAGGCAAAATCAGAACGAATTTATGCCTGATATTAAAAGAGCCGTGGACACGTCGAAATTGATTTATCGAGCAAAAGGAGAGAAGCGGGTTGGTCGTCGAAACAATTTTTCGTCTTTTTTTTTATCATAGAAAGGCGTTGTTGCGAGTAAGGTGAATTCCTTAATCTCGCTTCTGTTTATGGCCTTCGGTATGATTTCTAAATCTTTTGACCATTGCTGCATGAAGGACATAGAAGCGAAGATCCTTTTGCTAGACCTCTGATGCCCAGATTCTTTTCAATTTTCTTCATGACACGGCTGAATTCCACGAGATATGTGTCCCGGCTCTTGTATTTCATGTCCTACCGGCTTCTCTTCCTGTGCCCCTCCTCTTCAGTGGGTCTCCGTTTCTTGGTGATATTTGGAAGCTCCTGGTTCTGCTGAGGTCAAAGTAGAAGCTGGTCCCACCGAGACGAGTGTCCGGCGAGAGCCCGCATCGCGGTCTTCGAGAGCTCTTCGACTTCCGAGATTCCAACACTTGAGCTTAGTCGATATGATCACGAACACATTCAAACTCACTACGTTCAGATGTTTCATTATTCTTGGTCAATGGGTGTGCGTGAGTATAGCAATGGTCATAATCATTGTGCGTATGTGAAGACAAATCTTGTTACAACCACTGTGTGAATCTCAATATAGTTGTGATAAATAGTGCGCACATATGAATATAATCCTTATTTAAGATGTTGCAGTGCCTTGTAACGGGCAAGAGCAGAGCATACCGACAGAAGTACTTTTCGATATGTAAGAAGGTAGGATGCAGAAAACAAACCGACAGACAGACAGATATATAAGTAATTAAATGTTTGAAAAAGGAAATAAGTGATCTATTAGCCTACCTAATGGGTAAGCACACAAATAATAGAACAAATAAAAAAGAAGATTGGAAATCATACTTGCAGGAGGCCAATTGATACATAGCAGTAGTAATGATGATGATGATAATAATAATAATAACAATTAATAACAATAACAACAACAATAACAATAATAATAAAATAATAATAATGATATAAATAATAATGGAATAGTAATAATAATAATAGTAGTAATAATAATAATAGTAGTAATAATAATAATAGTAGTAATAATAATAATAATAATAATATATAATCAAACGAAAACGACAATACGAAATTAACATCACTGATAAATATAGAGAATCCCAAAGAATTCTACAGCTACATTAGAGATATAAAGGTTATTAGGAATCACATTGGCCCACTATATGTATACACACACACACACACACACACACACACACACACACACACACACACACACACACTCGGTCGGACAGCGCAGTGGTACTGTTTGCAACCGCTAATCCAGAGGTCCTAGTTCGATTCCCGCCCAGGGCTGAAATAAATTCAGCATCACTGCATTGCGAGCCGGCACTCCAAACCTGGTGAGCAAGAAGGCGTGTGTGTGTGTGTGTGTGTGTGTGTGTGTGTGTGTGTGTGTGTGTGTGTGTGTGTGTGTGTGTGTGTGAGGGTAATAGCTGTCGATCACAAGTCCAACACGTGATCCAAGGCAATGGTGAATCACTCACACAGAAATAATAAGTTGATAAATAAATAGATAATTAAATAAAGATAAACAGATTAAAATAAACATAATATCTTGACATAGAACATTCACAAACGAAATGTATAAAAGTCGATAATTTATTAGAAATTGCTAACATACATCGCGATCATAAATTCCTAGGAGAGACCAGATAGAGAAGGTTGCAGGAGTGACGTGGCAGAGGCTGGAGGGGTCGTGGGAGAGGTTGAGGAGGCCTTTGTCCAGCAGCAGACTCCAGAAGATTGATTAATTGATTGACTGACAAAAAAAAAAAAAAAAAAAAGTGCTCGCTGGCACTGGGTTGGGAGTACGTGTTCTAATCTACCAAACTGGGAATCCCCCCATCCGCTTATCGCGTTATCAGTGATATCCAGCGCTTCTATCCTGGAGAAGCACTATCTCACGAGAGAAGTGAGACGGCAAAGGAGAGTTGTAGAGGGTTATCACACTGGCCTATTTTTTCCTTCAACCTCCGATTTATCGGCGGTACCGACCACTCACCTCCAGCAGTTTTTCCGCCGTCGAATCACTGTAGCAAAATAATTTTCCTTCAGCATATTAAATTCCTTCACAAAAGCTGCGAGCTGAAAATCTACTTCAACAGTCGCAGGAAAATGTGTGTGTGTGTGTGTGTGTGTGTGTGTGTGTGTGTGTGTGTGTGTGTGTGTGTGTGTGTGTGTGTGTGTGTGTGTGTGTGTGTGTGTGTGTGTGTGTGATTCACCTTGTTCTTTGGATCACGTGTTGGACTCGTGATCGACAGCTATTTCCCTCCCGGAAGAGAGCTCAGAGCTCGTATGTCCGATCTATTGGTAATGCTGACCTTATACACACACAAGTAACGACCCGAAGCGCAGCGATACTGAAATAATTTCAGCCCTGGGCAGGATTCGAACCAGGTACCGTCGATACCTCCGTACTGACAGTCTGAGACTACCAACTGCGCCACCGCGTGTGTGTGTGTGTGTGTGTGTGTGTGTGTGTGTGTGTGTGTGTGTGTGTGTGTGTGTGTGTGTGTGTACCTAGCTTTACCTAGTTTACCTAGTTTTATTTTGCGGAAAGGGGAGCTACGCTCGAGGTGTCCCGCCTTTGTATCTCGCAGTGTCTAGTTTGCTCTTAAACTCATGAATGATTTTTGCGCACACTATTTCATTGTCCAGTTTGTTCCAAGTGTCCACCACTCTATGTGGAAAACTGTTTTTCTTCTGATCTCTTCTGTAGCTAATTGTTTTTAATTTTCTTTCCATGTCCTCTTGTGCTTCTCCTGTCCCAGTTTAACAAGTCCTCTCTATCGAGTATTTCTGTGCCTTTCATGATTCTGTGGATGGTCGGTCAATAGGTCACCTCTTTCTCTTCTTTGCTCCAGAGTCGGTAACTCCAGTTTAGCCAATCTCTCCTCATATGACAATTTTGCAAGTGCAGGTGCCATTTTTGCTGCTGCTCTCTGGATTCTTTCTATTTTCTTTATATTCTTTTTGGTACTGGGTGACCACAATGTCGCCGCATAATCTATTCTAGGCCTTATCAGTGTGACCAAAATTTTTTAATAATTTCTTCGTCCAAATATGTAAATGCCACTTTTATTGATCTTAGCAAGTTGAAGGATTCTCCGACATTTTTGGTTTGATGGAAACTGTTGCTTTGTACAGATCAGCAAAGGCTTTTGAGCGGTGTTTCTTCAATGCGTCATGAAACCCAACAGTTTTCTCAACCAGTCGTTGCTTCACATCAGTGATGACTTGCTCTTTCCCTCGCTCTAGAGCTGTCAAAAGGTCGCTCACTACGTCATTTGGTGCTGTGTTCTTGTTTGTCAGTGAGACCAACGGAATGTCGACACTCTCTGTGTGGGTGGATGCCGACGTTGTTGTGGCAAGTCTAAACCACCGGTTGACATGGCGACATGGTGTACAGCTTCATACCACGTTGTTGCGGACCAATCAGAATGCAGTATTCTCGCTAGAACCGTGATAAATACATATACATATGTAATGTATGCTTGCCAATACATTTATATGTCTATAATTAATTAATAATTTTTAAACCCATTTTGACCCCATTTGACCTTTGTGATCTAAAAAATGACCTTCAAAACTAGAATCATGGATGGCATCCACCCCCAACATTTTTGTCATCCTGTGAGTGACTTATCCAGTATGGATGCCTGATATCAACAAGCAATGCTGTAAAAACAAAACAAAAATTAGAGGACTTTTTCAGGTTTGGCTGGCCCTTTACCATGATTGTGTTCCCAAAACATCACAAGGTGTCTTCACCTTTACATCGCTACGGTGTTTCTCAGCTGAATAAAATCGTCTGGCCATAACTAGAATCAATACATTAGATGACATCACTCCCGATCATGTTGATCCGAGGTGAAGAATTTACAACTTCAATCAAATCGAGGCGACTTTGCTCCAGAAACGAACCAATTTCCAAATGACGCAAAAGCCAGACAGTATGTTCCTTTCAGTTGAATTAAATATTTTGGCGTATATCGAAATAATGTTGAGAAAAAAATCAGTCGCAATATACCATAACGCAACTGTAAGCCAAAAAGAAAAGAAAAAATGCAAAGAAGATGGATTTAATTTCAATCACTACCTACCGCAAAGGCTCACGAAAAGCAGAACTTGACTCGCAACGGCCACCAAGCATTTAGAACCGGATTTGACTGGATTTGTCCGGATGGCGGGAAAGAACTAGTGAGGCCACGCAAGGATCGAGACGCAAGCTCATTATCTTCGAGGGAGTCGGATGGAACCGGTTATAGAGTAGATTCCAAGGGTTCCGCTGGAATTAGGAATTGGAGTTGCAAGTACTCAAAATTGCGGTTCCTATCCAGACCTTACCCAAAAGTCGAGGGTCATTAGTCCTCTCGATTTCATGTAGATTAAATGTTGCAAAGCAATGTATAAACATTATGAATGCAACATATACAGTATTAGCTAAACAGTTAATGGTAAATGACCATGACAACATTGTTTATAAAAGTGATAATAGTAATAACAATAATAATAATACCTGTAATAATAATAATGATGATGTTGATAATGATCATGATGATCATCATCATCATAAATAGCATCAACGGCGCATTTTCATGAACTTTATCAATTGGATTTAACTTCCAATTCATTAGTTCTGATGTCATGGATGACCTAGAAATCGTTCTCTCACTTTATATTTTCGTAAACATATCCACTAGCTGATGAAGATGTGGTCCTTGCAATGAATCAAGAGTCGTTCACTTCTGACATTCTTCTGATTTATCTAAAAGCGAACTGGAATGGGTTTTCCCTACACTGTAGAAAGGGCCGGGGAGGGAATGTACCTCTTAAAACAGCTGATTTGTGACAAAAAAGTAACACATCAGAATAAAGTATCTGACCGCATACCAAGGGATTCCCCCCCCCTAACAAAGGAGGTAGCCTAGTCAAAAGGCACATACCAAATCCTGATCCATTTCACCATCGTTTCTTTCATATCCCGAGTCCCGACTTCTACCCTGGGTCAGAAGCAATGCAGACAGACAAGTATAACAGCACAATAAAAACAACAACCACTAAGAATTATAGTTTATACTTTTCTTGTTCATTTATTCTTATTTTAATTTTATTTCTTTTAACGGCATTCATTTGTCTTCATTTTGTGAGATTATGAAAAAAATTAGATACCTTTAGGAATGACTTCTATTCTTCATAATGCATGCAAAGTAGGTCTGGAAACATTATAAAAGCCTATATATTGCATGGAACCAACAAAATGAGATGTATAGGAAAGTATGCGAGTACACAAGGGAAAAAAATACAATATCATCTGAAATGATAATAGAGGGATATCATTAATTTAAAATGAAGGAAGCTTGACGATAAAAAGAAGATTTAACCGTGGAGATCTCAGAGTCTTGAGGGAAATTAGACTTCTCATAAGCGTACACACAAATGCACAGGCCCCAAGTCGTCTCGATTCGACAGGCCTCTCACGCACGAGGTCAAAGGTCATGAGTGTTCAACCACGATCTGATTCTGACCCGCCAATAAGAGTCTTCAGTTTCCTCGATGTTGATCTAGCTATTCCCCAGAGCTGGGCGCGTTCTTTGGTGCGTTCCTAGGTGATTTCCGAAATAAAAGAACGGTAAGCCACATGCTATACCAAAGAAAATTTTCGTAGGCCACATCCAAAAGGTAGGACACATACTATACCCGCACCTATATTGCTTTAATAGTTGGGAGCACTAACTGCGGCCAAACTAAAGCGGAACGCACCTAGTAACGCACAGAGGAACGCACCCATCTCTGCTATTCCCATCAATCTATCTTGATCAGTTCCTCTTTTATCCAATTCTCCGTTTGTTCCATCCACCACCCATCTTTTCCCGAGAGGTCCTCTCGCCGCCTTTTCCCCTAAACTACTCCTGCCATCACTCTTTTGGGGATTCTTCCTCCCGGCGTCCATCCGTGCCAAGTGCCCAGACCATCTTAATTTCATTCTTTTAAATAATATCTGCTATCTTCTCCTGCCCTGTTATCTCTGCCAACTCCTCATTATGTCCTCTTTTCCAGCAACCTTCTTTTCTCACTTGCCCTGTTATTTTCCTAAGAATGGTATTCTCGAATACTAACATCCATTGTTCTTGTTGGTTCATCAAACTCCAAGTGCGTATTGATCTTATGGTTTTATATACAATATATACATATATATATATATATATATATATATATATATATATATATATATATATGTGTGTGTGTGTGTGTGTGTGTGTGTGTGTGTGTGTGTGTGTGTGTGTGTGTGTCTTTAAGACATATCTAACTTTTTAGAGATCTGCCAAGGGATTCGAACTCTGACCTGTGCGTGCATAATCACGAAGTCAAGACGGTAGCGTCTTGACTTCGTGATTATGCACGCACAGGTCAGGGTTCGAATCCCTTGGCAGAGCTTCTAAACACACACACACACACACACACACACACACACACACATATATATATATATATATATATATATATAATATATATATATATATATATATATATATATATATATATATATATATATATATACCAAAAAAAGCTGGAGTTCAGGAACCATGATGATATAAGTAAAATACGCCGGTCTCACCGATGTAACCACTGAGGACGAACCCCGGACAGGGTTCGAAATGTCGGGATTAAATTACCTGTTTCTGAGTCCAGTGTATTTCACTTATACCATTCTATCTGCCTATCTATCAATTTATATACCAAGAGCATTTTCCCCTTTATAAGGGAGGTAGCCAAGTCAAAGGCACGTGCCTCCTCCCACCCACTCCACTCCCCTCCACCACTCTTTCCTTCCTCTCATCTTAGCTCCTCATGGATGATGGGTCATCCCTGTATCCTGGCACTGCCCTGGTTCAGATGTAATGTAGCAAGACACAGCACATCCACAGCAAGGCCGTTTCACTAAATCAGCAACCCTTCCACTCTCCGTCCCCTCAAGCAGAAAGAGAGAAGACGGAGAGAAATCCCTTCGGACTGCGTCGAAATATCATTCACGCAGAAGCACTCCCTACCCACGCATTCCCCGCACTTTCCTTCCTTGCATAACAGTATCATCTATAAACAGCCACTCTCCATTCATCCCTATCTTGTGCCTTCTCCCTTCTTTGCTCAACAGACATCTCCCTCTTGCTCAGTGCCCCTTTCACCCTATCCATCCATCTCATTCTCGGTCGTCCCCTCAAACTCACTACACCCACCTCTGCTTTCTACACCTCTGTTACAAATCTTTCTTCACTCATTCTTTCCATGTGTCCAAACCATCCCAATACTCTTTCATCAGCCCTATCTGTCATCTCCTTTTCCACTCCCGCTCCCCTCCTCATTTCTCACTCTATCCAACCTTGTAACCCCCACCATACTTCTCAGACATTTCATCTCAAACACATTCAAAATTTTCCTCTCTGCCTCTCTTAAATTCCAAGTTTCTGCCCCATACAAAGCCCTCAGCACAGCGCCCCTTCATACAATCTCCTCTTTGCATCCTTTCCCAAATGCCTATTTCTCATAACACTTTTTATTCCCCCAAGGCATTTATTTGCTTCTCTCAATCTACAACTTACCTCCACCTCCACCTCCACTTTCCCCTTCCTTGCCACATGCGTCCCCAAATACCTAAAGCTATCCACATCCTCCAGGTTCTCTCCTTTAAGATTTACTTCCAATTGACTGCCATCATATCCCTTGTACATCTCATCACCTTGCTTTTACCCACATCTACATTCAATTTTATCCTATCGCAGTAGTTCCCAAACTGGGGGAATTTTCCCCATGGGGGGAAATTTGAAGCTACCAGGGGGGAATAATTACACTACTTACTAATTAAATAAATAAAAAAATCTCATATAGATTTTCTCATGTCTGAGAGAGAGAGAGAGAGAGAGAAGAGAGAGAGAGAATCCCTGTTTATCAGTATATTTGTACATTTGAAAAATAAATTAGTGAATAGTCACAGTGTGTTTTAACTACTTTTTCCCTGATACACATGAAGGGGGAAATCTGGATAGTTGACCTGGGTGCAGGGGGAAATGACAGAAAAAAGTTTGGGAACCACTGTCCTATCGCATGCCCTCCCAAACTCCGTTACAGTCTTAATTCCCCCTCTGACCCTACCATAAGCTCAGTGTCGTCAGCAAACAACAGCCGGCTCACCTTTCACTTCTCTCCATTTTCTTTAACCGTCTCAAGTCCCCTACTCATTATCCTCATATTTACCTTCCGTACCACCCTATCTATGTACACATTGAAGAGCCACGGCGACATGACACAGCCCTGCCATATTCCCACCTTTACCTCAAACCACTCGCTCTCTCCATTTCCAATTATAATACAGGCTCTACTATTCTCGTAAAAACTCTTGAATGCCCTTAACAGCTTTCTCTTAATCCCATATATCTGCAAACCTCCTACAGTGCCTTCCTGTCTACTCGTGTATATACAGTATATATATATATATACATTATATATATATATATATATATATATATATATATATATATATATATATATACATATATGTGCAGAAAAAACACTGGTAAATAAGAAACGTAGTCCGAGCGTTTTCGTCTATCTAAGACATCATCAAGGGAATGTTGATGTCGTAAATAGACGAAAACGTTCCGACTACGTTTCCTATTTACCAGTGTTTTTTCTGCAAATTATATTCACGCGTCGTTTGTGAAATACTCATATATATATATATATATATATATATATATATATATATATACATATATGAATATATATATATATCTATATATATATGTGTGTGTGTGTGTGTGTGTGTGTGTGTGTGTGTGTGTGTGTGTGTATACACATCTATATCGATATATAATATATATATATATATATATATATATATATATATATATATATATATATATATATATAGATATATATTATATATTCTGTTGCTATCCATAAACCTCCTATGGATATCTGACGCAAATCAATTTTATTTTAGCATAATTTATGTGTAGCTCAATTCTTTGGGCAATTTCTTGGAATTGTGTCATTAAATTTCATATATCATTTCCATTCTCTATGATAATGTCTACATCATCAGCATAGGCTGATTAATCTATCTTCATACTCTTCAATTTACATCCCTCCTCCATCTCTATCTTTAATCTTGTTACTTTTTTCCATTACTTACTGAAACAACAAACACGATATGATACATCCTTGCCTTAAACCACACTTCTTAATATATATATATATATATATATACATATATATATATACATATATATATGTATATATACACACATATATATATACATATATATATATATGTATATATACACACATATATATATACATATATATATATATACATATATATATGTATATATACACACATATATATATACATATATTATATATATACATATATATACATATACACACACACATATATATACAGTATATATATATATATGTATATATACACACATATATATATATACATATATATACATATATATACACGCACATATATATACATATATATACACACGCATTATATATATATATATATACACACATATATATACATATATATACATATATATGTATATATATATATATATATATATATATATATATATATATATATACATATATATTTTTCCCAAAAATCTCTCATTTTCTAAAATAAACAAATTTTAACATCATGTCAATACAGCGGCAATAGTTATCTTACCCACGCATTGGTTATTTTTCGTTTTTCTGAAGACGAGAAGATGAAAAAGGGAGAGAAATCTTTATTTGTCCCTCGTGTTGTTGATAGTGAATAAAGGACGAAGTCTCGTTATCTCTAAATGTTAGGAAAACATTCCTCCTACACTTAGAACTGATCTTGTTTTCGTTAGAGTTTAATTGAGCATATCAATTTAATTAATATATCAAACCCCTTTAGAATACACCGCAGAGATGGCCTGAAGATGCGGTCATACGCTTGCTTGAAGTCGACAAACTAGCTTCTTTATCAGTTTCCCGGTATTTCTTGATTAATTGTCTTACAGAATATCATAGATAGTTCTCTATAACGGTTTCGGCAAAGTCTACAAAGAAGTTTCTCTATTATGTTCATGACCTATTGCTTTACAGTAAATCTTCACTTATAATCTTCTATAATGTTTTCGTCAAAGCTGTACAATAGTCTAGCTAAAACAATACAACCTGCTTGTAGCAAAGCTACATCTCTATTGTTACCACATTTAAGTCTATCTTCCTTCTTACGAATTTATATAATCGCTTTTTCCTTTCATTCTTTCGGGGGAATTTGTCAGTGTGGATCTGCACAAAGGGATACAATGAGCATCCTACACGTCTTGATTCAACAGGACGAAGGAATAATAAAAAAAAATAAAAAAAAAGAGATCGGAGGGAGAAGAGGGGGCGTTTGGAAGGGGAATTAGGAGGAAAGGAATTTTGAATTTCTTTGACAATAGCACTTTAATCCTTAGGAGGAGAGGGAATGGGGAGGAGGAGGAGGAGGAGGAGGAGGACAAAGAGGGGAAAACGAAAGCGAAAGAGGATAAAGATAATGCGAAGGAGTGAGATTTTATTTTATTTTCCCAACCTGACCTCGTCAAGGACCGAGAGACCTCTTGCTTGTCCTATGGTAATCCAGTGCAGTGTCGTTGGGTCCGCTCGTCTCATCAACTATACTTATGTACTGCTGTTGTCTAACCTGCTGGAGGTCCCTTAAGGCATTAAATAAAATCAGTTTTGCAGCCACTAACCTCCACTAGATTTCAGGTCGGGGCCTTAACAACCCATCTCCTTTGGGAGAAAAAAAAAAGCACCTTTTGAGGTCCATTCTACAAGATGATGGGAAAAGGCCCAAAGGCCACAGGTTAGCAACCACCCAAAGATTTCATTCGGCTGAGGAAAAGTACTCAAAGCGAGATGACTGAAGTTGTTGTCAAGAGCATACAGCCCGATGACATGATTTTTTATACCTTCTTTTTAACATCAGTCGGCTTTATCCATCTGTAGGGAAGGTCTCAAAACAAATAAATGAACCCCTTCGCTACATAAGCGGGGTACCACTGAGCTGAACAAAATCACCTGGTGTTGACCATAATAAAGCGATAAAGGATGGGCAACGTATAGTTTAATAAAATCGTCCGCCGTTAGGATAAAACAAGAAGTGACCCCGAGGACAAAAGATGTGAAGGTGAATTTTCATAAGACTACCCAGAAGACATCGAAAGAACTTAATTCGATTTTGGGTATTATTCTCGGAAAATGGACAAGGGTCACTGCACACTCGCGATCTGGCCTGGAAAAAGCATTCAGGCTTCTTTATTTTCGTGTGTGTGTGTGTGTGTGTGTGTGTGTGTGTGTGTGTGTGTGTGTGTGTGTGTGTGTGTGTGTGTGTGTGTGTGTGTGTGTGTGTGTGTGTGTGTGTGATTCACCATGGTCTTGGATCACGTCTTCGTGATCGACAGTTATCAACCTCCCGAATGAGAGCTCAGAGCTCGTATGACCGATCTATGGGTACATACTCCCCAACTCCCCTCCCACGAGAGTTGGAGTAACATCCCGCAGCGCAGCGATACTGAAATTATTTCAGCCCTGGGCGGGAGTCGAACCCGGACCGCCGTAGTGGCAGGCGAGAACTCTAACCACAGCGCCACGAGGTGTGTGTGTGTGTGTGTGTGTGTGTGTGTGTGTGTGTGTGTGTGTGTGTGTGTGTGTGTGTGTGTGTGTGTGTGTGCGTGTGCATGTGTAAGATTATGTGAATTAACAAACCAGTATTTTGACGAACACTGACGAAATAACAGCTAAGGCTGCAGACGAAGACACCGTAAAATAGTTTAAAAACAAAGTGAATTAATAGCATAAATGCACGATGCACACACATGAAAGTACGCGCGCACGTACAAACACCGTCTGACCAGCTACTCTGAAGAGAACAAAATCCCTATTTATTGACAGTTTAGTTCTCGTTCTGAGCAGGGTACTGAAGACGTTATTGCCTTAATCACCTATTGAGCTCAAATACCACTGGACGGATGCCCTGGTCTTCAAGGAAGTGGAAAAATCACTCGACACTGCCCAGCAAAAGAAGCTTAAATACAAATTGAACCACTACTTCAGCTTTACTCTTCCGTCCACATAGCTGTTCTGCAACTGTCTGGATGGCAGGACAATCACAATAAAATTACGGATCTGCCTCTCTCAACCTTTTGTACTTAAGGCTGAAGTTACAAGGCCCCCTACTCTATATAACCTCTATGCCAGTAACCTTCTAGAACTAGCCCATTAGATATTAACCTGGTCTAGACTCCACACTTCTGTATTCAGAGAACGGCGCCCAAAGCTGTGATGGACAAACTTAAACGCTTCATCACAACAACAACAACAAAAAAAGATAAATAAAAAATAAAAATAAAAAAGAGGTCTACCGTACCTATTGTTGAGCAGACCAGCACCATGAAAATATTCTGGCTCGAACCAGGTGACGTGCCCCACGAACAACTATTCACATAAAAAAATTACAACGTTGCCCTCCACTTCATCACAAACTCGAAATAAAGCGACTTCAGAACCTCTGAATTACTTCATTATATTGAAAATATCCAACCACTTAATCATAATAAAAACACAATGTACTCCAAACATTTTGACAGATTTCACGCCAAGCATGAACATCTGATACGCCACAAAATATTCAGGACTAGAAACCGTAACTAATTTCTATCCTTTTACTCTCATAATGATGGATCTTGACTGACTCGTTCAATAACGCGTACCAACTTGTCTCCGAGGACCAACACAATTCCACAACTAATTTCAGAGGCTATGTTAAAGGAACAATCATAAGTCTCTGATACTTATGTTCTTATCATCAATTAGTACAATGCCCTATATATATCATCATAGTTAATCAAATTATCACCAAAACAACAACACTTTTACAAAACAAGTTAAATCCCATTTCTCCAGAAATTTTATTTATCTTTATTTATTGGGGATTATTTGGCATCAGAACATCTATGGTCATTGATGCCACTATTAATTAGATAAAATATTTTTATTTCTATATTGTTATAGAGAGTAGGTATTATATCTTAGAAATGCATATTTTAAAACAATGAACATTTTAACAGAGATATACATTCAAACTTTTATATTTAACTTATATATTAGTTATCATTTGAATTGATATACTGTATTTAAAAGGTTTTAACTAATGCTGCATTAAAGTTAAGAAAATATATAAATAAAATTTAAAATTTGGCATTCTAAATCTTATCAATAATGCAAATTTCTTTAAGAAAATTAAAAAGGAGATCGATATCACATTCAGCTCCTAAAATTTTAATCAGTATATATTATTTTCACATTTTCACAATGGTAAAAGTAATGTTCTCTAGCCGCCATTAGACTTGGGCATTCTACTAAAATATGTTTGATTGTCAATGGGACAATGCAATCATTACAAAATGGTTGAGGTACTCTGTTCATTAGGAAGCTGTGCGTCAGTCTAGTGTGACCAATTCTTAATCTGCATAATATAACTTCTTTTCTCTAGGTAAATCTGAATATTTCCAAGGGCGAGAGATGATAGCTATCTCCTTCATTTTCTGGTCTTCTGGTCCCCAGTTAAAGTTCCAGACTTCCTGGAGTCTTGACTGAATGACAAGATAAATATCTCTGACTGGTAGAGCGAGGCTGTTTTGCTAAGGCATCCGCTTTCTCGTTCCCACTAACTCCTACATGGGCAGGGACCCAACAGAACTTTATGTTTTTGCCTCTTTTTTTTCTATTAAATACAACCATTCTGATATTTCTATTACCAGTGGGTGATTTGAGTTAAAGTGAACTATTGCCTGTAGTACACTTTCTGAGTCACTGTAAATTACAAAACTATTTCTGTTGTGTATCATAATTTCTTTGAGTGCAGTTAAGATTGCGTACAATTCTGCTGTATAGATGGATGCCTGTTCAGGTAAACTTACACTTTGAGTAAGACTTGGAAAGACACCTCCAAATCCAGCACCCGAACTGGACTTGGAGCCATCAGTAAAAATTGGAATGGATTCTTCATGAATTTCCATGTGTTCTAGGAAGGTTAGTCGCATCATCTCTGTGGACATTTCTTTCTTTGAACTGAATATACATTTACAAAATTCTATAGATGGAAGCTTCCATGGGGGTACCGTTGAGTATTTAACTGGTAAAATGTTAATTTTTGGGATCTCTAATTCCTCAAAAAAAATTGAAACTCGATATCCAAAAGGCTTAGGGAGTCTGGGATGATCAAGATAAAATTTATAGTATTTTTGATTAGAAACAACTTCACATACAAGAGATTTAGGAATTCTCTGGATTCTATGCCAGTATCGAACCAGCAGTGACTGGCGGTAAAGGTCCAGAGGCAATTCACTTGCATCCACCAACAAACTGGGTATTGGGGATGATTTAAAAGCTCCTGAGGCTAATCTTACTCCAGTATTATGTATGGAATTCAAAATAGTGCCGTTTTTGTTGCCGATGAATACAATTCACATCCACAAGCCAGTTTAGAGGCAACTAGTGCTTTATAGAGGATCATCAGATGTTTCCTGTCGGTTCCCCATGAGGTGTGAGAGAGTTTCAAGATGCCAAATCTCCAAGTGGTATCGTAAGCTTCTTTTATATCAAAGAAGACCGAGATGTGGTGTTTCTTATTAGCAAAAACCTAACAAATTGATGTCTCCAATCTTATCAATGTATCTGTGCACGATCGCATCTTACGAAATCCACTCTGTGTGGGGTTAAAAAGTTCATTTTTCTCCAAATACCAGATTAGGCGTACATTTACCATTTTCTCCACTAATTTACATATGCATGATATGAGTGCTATAGGACGATAGTTGGTCATGATTTTATCATCTTTTCCTGGTTTTAAGAAAGCCAATATTATTGCTATGTTCTAGATATTAGGGAATGATTTTTCTTTCCATATTATATTTATTATACCTGGTAAAAATATTTTAGTCTCCACAGTGAGGTGCTTGATCATAGAGTAAGTTATCTCATTATTGCCCGGAGAGGAGTCGTTACATGAAGATAAAGCAGATAGGAGTTCTTTCATGCTGAATGCAGGTTATAAGATTCATTTTTTGTTGTTCTGAATTTTAATTCATTATTTTCTTCTTGAATACGATGTTGAAAATACATAGATGAAGGATTTTTTGAAGAGATATTTGCGAAATGGTCTGCAAAGGCTTCACTTACGTCATCTGGGCTATGAAGTGTTTGATTATTAAGTTGTATGAGTGCATAGAGGGATTAGGGAGAAATGTCAATGTAGTTGCATTGGGAGACCTAAATGCTAGGGTAGGAAATGAACCACTTGACGGAGTGATTGGAAAGTATGGAGTTCGAGGCAAAAATCGTAGTGGAGAGTTGATGGTAAAGATGTGTCTTGAAAGAGAGTTGATGATAGCAAATACAGTGTTTAAGAAGAAAGTCAAGCATAAATACACATGGGAGAGGGTGGTGGATGGAAGGGTGGCAGATAGAGCGTTAATGGACTATATAGTGGTGACTAGGAGTATGGTAGGAAGAGTTAAAGATGTACATGTTCTAAGGGGAGAGAGTGGGGGAATATCAGATCATTTCCTGGTGGAAGGTAAATTGAGAGTGGAGAATAGGTGGAGAAAGAGGAAAAGGGCAGAAGGTAGAGAGGTACTTAGAGTGAACTGCTTAAATGAAAAAAAAAGGAGAATGAGTATAAGAAGAAGTTGAGAGAGGAGTGGGAGAGAGTAAAGGATAGAGTAGAACTAGGAGTGGAGGAGGAATGGGGATGGTTCAAGGAGGGAGTCATAAGGTGTGCAAAGATAGTGTGTGGAACAAGGAGGGCAGGAGGAAATAGAAAGAAGGGTAGTGAGTGGTGGGATGAGGAAGCAAAGAGGGGTGTAGAAGAGAAGAAGAAGGCATTCATAGATTGGCTACAAATTAGAACGAGGGAATAGTATGAGAGGTACAAAGTAAAGAGAAAGGAAGTTAAGCATAAGATAAAGGAAGCAAAGAGGAGGGCAGATGTGAAATGGGGAAAGACTATGACAGAAAATTTTGAAAGTAATAAAAAGATGTTTTGGAAGGAAGTTAAAAGAGGAAGAGGAGGCGAATCAAGTAGAGAAGAAAAGGTAAAAGGTGCAGATGGAGAGATGATAATGGAAGAGAAGGCAGTGAGAGGAAGGTGGGCAGAGTATTTTAGGGAGTTGCTAAATAAGAAGGAGGATAGGGAGGGAAAAGTAGTTGCAGTGGGAAGCGCTAAGAAAATGAAAGTGATGAGTGAGGAAAATGGAGGAGAAATAGGGAAGGATGAAGTGAAAGCAGCTATTAAGATGATGAGAGCAGGTAAGGCACCTGGGTTGGATGGATGCCATGCAGAATGTCTGAAAAAAGGAGGTACAGTTATGGTGGACTGGCTGGTGAGGTTATTTAATGTTTGTTTAAGAGAGGGTAGAGTGCCGGAGGACTGGAGGAGTGCCTGTATAGTTCCGCTTTACAAAGGAAAGGGGGACAAGTGTGAGTGTAGTAGTTACAGAGAGATCAGCTTGTTGAGTGTAGTTGGGAAGGCTTATGGGAGGGTCTTGATTGAGAGGATTAGGAGAGGAACAGAGGGAGTAATTGGTGAGGAACAGTGTGGTTTTAGGACAGGTAGGGGATGTGTAGATCAGATTTTTGTGGTAAGACAAATATGTTAGAAAGCTATAGGAAAAGGTAATGATGTTTTTTGGGCTTTTATGGATCTGGAAAAGGCTTACGACATGGTAGACAGGAAGGCACTGTGTGAGGTACTGCAGATATATGGGATAGGAGGAAAGCTGTTAAGAGCAGTCAATAGTTTTTATGAGTAGTAGGGCTTGCGTTAGGATTAGAAATGGAGAGAGTGAATGGTTCGAGGTAAAGGTGGGACTTCGTCAGGGGTGTGTTATGTCGCCCTGGTTGTTCAACTTATACATGGATGGGGTGGTGCAAGAGGTGAATGCAAGGGTAGTGGGTCAGGGGTTGGAGATGATTAAAGAAAATGGAGAAAAGTGGGAGGTGAGCCAGTTGTTGTTTGCCGACGACACTGCGCTTGTAGCAGGATCAGAGGAGGGATTGAGGAAGTTAGTGACAGAGTTTGAGAAGGTGTGTGAAAGAAGAAAACTGAAGATAAATGTGGGCAAAAGTAAGGTGATGAGATGTACAAGGGGAGAGAGTGACAGTAGGCTGGAAGTGAGCATTAAGGGTGAGAAACTGGAGGAAGTGGATAGTTTCAGATACTTGGGTGCGAATGTGACAGGAAAGGGAGGAGTGGGGGTGGAGGTAGAATGTAGATTGAGAGAAGCGAGTAAATGCCTTGGTGGTTTAAAAAGTGTAATGAGAAATAGACATCTGGGAATGGATGATAAGAGGAGGTTATATGAAGGAGTGATTGTACCAACAGCAATGTACGGGGCAGAAACATGGAACATGAGAGAGGAAGAGAAAAGGAGTTTGAACGTGTTTGAGATGAAATGTCTGAGAAGTATGATAGGGGTTACTAGGCTAGATAGAGTGAGAAATGAAAGGTGAGGAGGAGAACAGGGGTGGAGAAGGAGCTGGGAGGTAGGATTGATGAAAGAGTATTGGGATGGTTTGGACACATGGAAAGAATGAGTGAAGAAAGATTAGTAAAAGAAGTGTGGAAGGCGGAGGTGGAAGGAGACAGTGGACAGGATGCAGGGATGACCCGTCATCCAGGAGGTGCCAAGATAGGAGGGAGGGAGGAGGGTGGAGGTGAGTGGAATATATGGGAAATGAAATGGGTGGGAGTGATTTCTATGCCTTTTTCTTTTTGGCTACCCCCCGTGTAAGGGGGAAAAAGCCTTTGGTATATGTATGTATGTATGACTGGTGATGGTGTAGGGATGTATTTTCCAGATATTTTTCTTACTTTAGTCCAAACTTTCATGAGGCTAGTTCTCCAGTTTATTTTAGAAACATAGTTTATCCAGGATTGGCGCTTAGCCTGTTTTACCTGATATCGGAATCTAGCTCTTGCTTTTTTATAACAAATCAAATAGAATTGACAAGGATGTCGTCGATAGCGGGTGAATGCAGCTCTCATTGCTTTACGTGTTAAACGGCATTGGGTATTCCACCAGGGGACAGGTTTTCTGCTAAATTGCCCATTAGTGTGGGGAATTGATTTGTCACTAGCACTCATAATGACCTTGTTCAAGAAATCTAGAGCTTCATCCACTGTGGGGAAGTTTTCGGCATCAGTTTCTATAAAGGTTAAAGATGTAAAGAGAGCCCAGTTTGCTTTATTTATCATCCATCGTGGAGACCTTGGTACAGCTATTTCGTCTACTATATTAATGGTGATTGGAAAATGGTCACTTCCTAAACAGTCGTCCATGGTTTCCCAAGAGAAATCCAAATAGCAATCAGGTGAACAGATAGATAAGTCAATACAAGTAAGTGTTTCAGTTTGAATATGGAAGTGAGTAGGTGCTCCTGTATTCATAATACTAAGTTCTTTTTCTTCAATGTAAGAAAAAATCAAAATTCCCCTAGGATTTGGTTTTATGTCATCCCACATTGGATGTCTACTATTAAAATCTCCGAGGAGTAAAAATGGACGAGGAAGTTGATTAATCAGGTAATTTGCTTGATTTCTTTTCAGAATCGTTGAAAATAGTTCCCCTGGTCTAATTTGTTTATTCAAGGCCTTATTCCTAGCTTCTTTAAAATTAATTTTCTCGAGGGTTCGGATGGCTTGAACTTCCTTTTCAAAGATAAATTTAACACAGCTCTTGGAGGATGAAGGATGTTCTTCTCCGCAGTTAACACATGATGGAGCTTCGTTACAATTGCCGTGCGCTTCTTTACCACAGTTTAAGCATACTGCAGGTTTTTCATTAATTCTACTTTCGCATTTTTGTTTTGAGTGTCCAAACATTTGACAATGGTAACATCTTAATGGAGATGGTATACATGGCTTTACTTTAAGAGACAATCAACTAACTG
>NC_134806.1:3916259-3931259 GCF_046742065.1 Oratosquilla oratoria | reverse complement strand
ACAGGCGACTTGATGCTTATGGTGGGGTGGTGTCTGGTCCCTTGGGGGTCCCGGTCGGTCTAGACCTCTTTCAGGAAGGAGGTCGCCTGCATAGAATCCTCTGCCTTTAGCCAGAAGCAAAACAATGAGGTATGCCATCGCGTTGGAGGGGCTAAGCAGGGTTACACTGTTGCGTAGGGACGGATTTACGCCCACGGTGGTGGTGTTGATACGCGTATACGCCCGTACGCGCGCAAATAAGCGCGCACACACACACACACACACACACACACACACACACACACACACACACACACACACGTGGCGCAGTGGTAGAGTTCCCGGCCGCCAATACGGCGGTCCGGGTTCGAATCCCGCCCAGGGCTGAAATAATTTTAGTATCGCTGTGATGCGAGTCGTTATTCCAACTCTCGTGGACAGGGAGTTGAGTGTGTGTATGTGCGTGTGAGGTCACAGTATTACCCATAGATCGGTCATTATGAGCTCTGAGCTCTCTTCCGGGAGGGAAATAGCTGTCGGTCATAAGTCCAACACGTGATCCAAGACCATGGTGAATCACACACAACCACACACACAAACACACAGACACAAAGGATCACAAAGGCGGAGCATGCCGACAGGGGACCTTTTGGTCCATATCTAGGTCGGATGCGAAAAAAATAATCATAATAATAATAATAGATAAATAAAAACTATAATAATGTAAGTATCAAATAAAATACATAAATAAACGCATAGGCACAGTCAAACAACAAACAAACAGGTAAATAGTAAATAATAATAAATTGACATATAACTAATAATAAATGAGAATCAAACAGACAAATGATAACAAAACAAAAACAAATAATATAGAATAAATAATAACCATTAAAGCATCTTGCTTAGGTGTTTATCTAAATGATTTTTAAAGCTTCGAACTGAACTACATTGCACTGCCTCTGCAGGAAGTTTATTCCATTCATTAACTACACGGTTGGCGAAGTTGTTTCTACCCACTTCCAAATTGAATCTATTTCCGGACAGTTTGAGACCATTGTTTCTTGTCTGATTCTCATTCAATGTGAAATTTTTTGTCACTTTTGATGTTATCAATTCCCTTTAGAATTTTAAAGACCTGTATCAAGTCACCTCTGAGTCTACGCTTTTTTAGGGAAAACAGATTCATAGGTTTTAGTCGATTGCCGTATGATTTATTTTTGATATTTGGAATCAGCTTTGTGGCTCGCCGTTGTACTTTTTCCAATCTGTCAATGTCTTTAATGAGATTCGGTGACCATACGGAAACAGCATATTCCAAATGTGGACGAACTAACGATTTATGTAGCTTGTTACTGAGTGATGGACTTTTGAAGTCAAAAGATCGCGCAATCAGTCCTAGAATCTTATTTGCTTTCTCAGAGGCTGAAATACACTGCTTGGATGATTTGAGATCGTTACTGATAATTACGCTGAGATCTTTTTCACTATTCACTTTTGTTAACGAATTTCCAAATAACTTGTAATCGTACATACCTATACCATACATATACCAAGACTTTTCCCCCCTTACAAGGGAAGTAGCCAAAAAGGGAAAGGCATAAAAACACTCCCACCCATTTCATCCCTACATACACTCCACACCCCTCCCACCCTCCCTCTCATCTGAGCACCTCCTGGATGACGGGTCATCCCTGCACCCTGCCCACCGCCCTGGGTCAGAAGCAGTGTCGCAAGACACAGCACATCCACAGCAAGGCCGCTTCATTTAATCGGCGACCCCCCCTCTCCGTCCCCCCTTGCATATAAGGAGAGGACGGGGAGAAATCCCTTCGGGCTGCGTCAAAATTTACTCACACACACTACCCCACCCCCCACCCCCCTGCCCATTCCTCCTCATGCAATCACAACATCATCCATATACAACCATTCTCCACTCACCTCTGTCTTCCGTCCTCTCCCTTCCTTCCTCAACAGACATTCCCCTCTTCACCCAAAGCCCCCTTCACCCTTCACTTGTAATCGTACTTACTGTTATTCTTACCTATGTGCATTACCTTGCATTTACTTGTGTTAAATTTGATTAGTCTTTTTTCTGATCACTGCTGTAATGTGTATGAATCTTCTTGAATATCTAATTGATTTAAGTGATCATTTGCCATTCCGCATAGTTTTGAAGCATCAGCAAATTTGGAGAAAATAGATTTTAGTCCGTGTTCTATATCATTTATGTATACTATGAATAGAAGTGGCCCAAGAACGGAACCCTGAGGAACTCCACTTGTAACATTTTTCCATCTAGAAGTTTTTCCATTTAAAACAACTCTCTGTTTTCGATCATTTAACCAATTACTAGTCCAACTTAATAGGCTACCACTTATTCCGTGTGAAGCTAATTTAGTAAGTAGTCTTTCGTGGGGGACGGTATCAAAAGCTTTTGCAAAGTCTAGATATATTAAATCTATATTATTTCTTTTGTCATAACTCGAGATAACTGTGTTGTAGAATTCGAGTAAGTTAGTCACGCAAGAACGTTTCCGTCTGAAACCATGCTGGCTATCATTTATCAAACGGTTACTTTCTAAATGATGTTCGATAGCATCTCTGATGACAATTTCCATTATTTTTCCTACGATTGAAGTCAAACTTATAGGCCTATAGTTATTAGGTTTCTTTTTGTCACCTTTTTTGAATATGGGAGTAACGTTAGCTAGCTTCCATTCTCTTGGGACATCTCCGGATATGATGGATTTCTTGAAAATAATTTCTAATGGAACAGCAATCTCATTTTTCATTTTCTTTAAGATTCTTGGATGCCAACCGTCAGGCCCTGGTGTATTATTAACTCTGAGTGTCTCTATACACCTTTTATTTTTTTCTTTTGTTATATTTACCGTAGTAAGTTTACCCTAGACTTTTCACATGTTTCAGTTTGGAGCTCACTTTGAGGTGTTTCGTTTACGAATACCGAGCTAAAATAATTTTTTAAAATATTACAGATTCCTTCATTTGAATATTCAAGCTGACCGTCATCAGATAATACTGGACCATTGTGATTCCTAACAACCTTTTTATCTCTAATGTAACTGTACAAACACACATAACACACACAAAGACACACACGCGCGCTCATACATAGACACACGCGCGCTCACACAGACCATACACACACACACACACACACGCACGTACACACACACACACACACACACACACACGTACACACACACACACACACACAAACACACACACTTAACTTAAAGCTGTCCATCGTGGCCGATGACGATATTCGATATTTCCGAGTATGATTTCAACATAAGTCACGATGACTGATGGTACAATGACCTCATCAAGGATGCTGCTACCCTCTCCTGTGAGCATTGGTCTGGACCAGGAAGCCAATTCGGGACTTGCATACCTTTCCACAGGACTGACACCTCAGCTCGGGATCTGGAACTACCACAACATCCTGCCGGGAGTGACGCAGTCGTCTCTTCAAATTGCGTTATATTTTCCGGGCTTCTTCCATGTTGGCTACCCTTATTCGGATCTTTGCTCTCCATTGAGTACGGTTGCTAGCGTTTCGAATGAACCAGGGTCTATGTTGCACCTCTTGAGTATTATTTTTTGCATAGTTCTTGTATCTTTCCTTAGGACCTCCAGTTTTGAAATTGGCACAGAGCACTTTGGTAGCTGGTTATCTGGCATACATTTGGTAGCCGGTCATCTGGCGTCCATTCAACTATCTCTGTGTGTGGATACAATCCCTCCAGGTTAGGCCCAGACTCCTCTGCAAGCAGGGCATCTGAAAGCGTTCTAATTGCTTCAAATGGCGCTGATAAACAGTCCAAGCCTCTGCGCCATATATGAAAGTGTGGATACATCCAACTCCACAAACTCCTATTTTCGTGCCAAATTTTAGGTGTTTGTTTTGAAATACTCGGTTATTTAGTCTACCAATGGACCTTGCCACTTTGGTGATGTTCTCTAATAAGGCTTCATCTAGCTTCCCAGTTGGAGTTACAATGTGCCTAGATATTTAAAGGTTGGTGCCGTTTGTAGTTGAGTCCCATCTATGAAAAAAAATGGTATGTCTTGATTGAAGTTGTTATGACAAGTGATAACTTCGGTTCTCCTCGCATTTACTTGTAATCCCGGTTCTCTCTAGATATTAGAAAACACATCCAAGATATGTCGCACTGAGTGGTTGTATGAGAAATGAGAGCAGCATTGTCGGCATATCTGAGTTCTATGACCTGGTGTGCTGAAGTTTTTGTATGGGTTTGTAGCCTACGGATATTGAAAAGACTACCATCAAGTCTATGTTCCAACAGCACTCCATCCTCAGCAGTTAAGGTGTCTTGTACCAAAGTCGTTATGGCGGGTATAAAGATGATGAATAGAACAGGGGCGAGAACATCACCCTGTTTGAACCCCACCTCCACTGGGATGGCTAGAGACTCTACCCCCCATTATATACCCTAGTTTGCATGTCCGTGTGGAATATCTGCATCATTAAAAAAAAAAAGAGGGGACTCCGTCTTTGGTAAGGATCTTCCATAATAGGTTCCAGGAGAGTGTTAATGGTTTCCTGGAAGTCTATAAATACAATATAGAGATAATTACTTTGTTCCACCCACTGCTCTTGGAGTTTTTTTTTTTTTTTTTTTTTTTTTGAGAGAGAGAGAGAGAGAGAGAAAATATGTCCACCGTGTTTCTTTCCTAAAACCACACCGTGTATCTGGAATCAGATATGTGGGTCACAAGACGGAAAAGCATAATTCATGCGAGAATTTTGCCTGCAACAGAGAGTAGAAAGATACCGCGGCTGTTGTTGCAGTCATCTATATCAGCTTTACTTTTATATATGGGTATGATATTAGAATCCACCCATAATTTTGTTGTCTGATCTTCTTTCCACAATGTACAAATGAACTGACATAGCTGTAGCTTCAGTAATTACCCTCCATGCTTGAAAACTACCAGATCCAGAATAAAACACCAACGCACTCGCCTACGTAGATGACCTGACAATGATGACCCAACATAGCAAAACAAAATAGTAACTAAATACACCCTGGATTACTTAGAAAAACTCGAACAATGGCTCAGAAATAAAAGAATGGAAGTCTCATTAAAGAAGCATTAGTAAAACTGCTCACTCTAGTAAAACGACCAAATCCTTCCATTGGAAAAGACCCTTAAATTTCTAAGCTTCACTTTTGATACTCATAATATCAATCCCGCACGTCAAAGATCTGACAGTGAAAATTAACAAGAAGATAAACCTAATCTAATCAGTCACAAGAACGGGCTTAACAGAGGGAAACGACGATTCATTCCTACAAACACTTCATAACCATACCCCCGACTACTCTTTCATTGCATGGTTCCCGACAATCATCAAAACCAACACAGACATTTTACAAACTGTACAAAATAAGGCATTGCGAATAATAACAGGAAGTATCAAAACCGCCCTATATAACACGTGCATACACGAAAGCAAAATCCTCCCCCATACAACGTGAAATGAAAATGATAGGCAAACAATACTATGATAAAGCCTACAAACCCACTCCATCACCTAATTACACCACACAAGCACAACCATCTGAATGAAAAATAAAATAGAATATAAACGCATAAATCAAATAATTACTGCAACCTACCACGTGTACTATACCATACATTCACTCAAAAACACATTCACACCCAGATCACTAAACAAGTTCTTCAAGGCAGACGATCTTTCTCAGATACCTCAACAAAAATCCCATGCATCAGTCCTAAATATTTGTCCCTCTCAAGAGAAGTAAGAACCACACTAGCACTCTTGCGTTCAGAACACCATCCAGCTTGGAGACAGTACCAGCACAGAAGAGGCCTGGCCACAGAATCAAACTTCCCCTAGAGGCCTAGATGCAACCACCACACACAAGACACTGAAGACCTGATTCTACACTTCCCCACACTATCTACTTAACAACAATACAATATTTCTTCCCTGAGTGATCTCTGCCCAGTTGCCAAGCCGGGTTACCCGGAAGAATTCTTGAGCCACCTGCATGAGAGACTTGGGGCAACGGACTGGCTGACTGACGCGACATCAACTCCAAATCTTGTTCCGCCGGCGATCCCAAAGACACAAGTGTTTCAGAATGTATCGGTCATCAAGAGTTGATCGTTTCTTATGAGCCACTTGAAGATTCATTAACTATTCACTAAGGAAGCTAAATTATATTTTTATGCAAACACAACCGTATGAATGCGAGTTCTCTGTGACTGATGGGATACGCCTCAACAACCGACGCATACTGGTCAGTGTTGCGTTATGAATGTAGCCGAACGATTTTTTATTATTTTTTTTATTTCCCTCCTCCAGGCAATGGTATGATTGATGAATTTTGTTATGTCCAACGTTCAAACAGTCCGATGCCCGAGCCTAACATGATAAAATCAACAATCGCTTGTGGCCCACAACAAAGTGTATAAGCAATTTCACGACTTTTGTTCAGACTAAGAACAAGTGATTTTAATCCGCTGACATAGAGAAAAGACTCCACCTCTCCCACGCCAGAATAAAACCTATCAAGTGCACCGTGATCCTGAAGCCGAACAGAGAAAGGCCCCATGATTATTGCCAACCAGCTGTGCCTCGAGACGCAAAAGAAATAATGTTTTCATTCTTTGATTTTAAACCTTGGAGGAAAGGAGTTTCATTGCTCCGCCCTTTTGGGAATATCGGTTTTAATAAAAGGCAACGATAAATCGCATGCGCGTACGTATGCGAGCACACACGCACACACACTCATACATACGCGCACACACTCATACATACGCACACACACACACCACACACACACACACACCACACACACACACACACATACACACACGCGCGCCTTCCCGTAAAGGTGCATACCCACACACGCCCGCGGGCGCGCGCACATACGCACACACACATACACACACACTCTCACACAGGCACACATACAATCACACACGCACGCATAGACGCATACAAATGCACAACACAAAAACACACACACACACATGCACACAATACATACACAACTATAAGACATATATGGAAAGATGATAAAAACTGGGATTGCCCATACTGGAAGAAAAATGAAAGATGACTTAATAATTATTTCAAGAGAAGAGAAAAGACTGGAAAAGAAACAAATGAAATATGTTAGTACAGAACGATAGAACAACAATGACACAGCAGAAAAAATCAGACTTCATAAAATATGTTAGGAAAAATTGAAACGTCATTTTCTGGGACAAATTAAAGAAAGTAATGATTCAGGATATCATAAATGATAAATGGAGATGCAGATACGGGACTCCAAAAGAGTATGGAGCCGTATATTATAATCAGGTATATACACTTTCACACACAAACACCTACAAACACACACAAACACAAACACACACAAACACAAACACACACACACACACACTACTCGCATGCACGCGCGCGCATCCACACACTTATTCTCCCTCTCTATATCCCCATCATTTTGCTCTTTACATTCGTTCTTTCTCTCTCTCTCCTCCAATTTTTCTCTACTCTGCTCTCCCCTTCCCTCTCGTCCCCTCCTTGCCGTTATGGCAAACCAAAAGGCAAATGCAAACACGAAAGCTGTGGGGGCCAAACAAGAGTTGATACAAAAGTGTCGAGTTCCTCTCTGTTCTAACAATAACTTAGGGTAAAACTGTGCTTATCCATTCTCACTAAGCTCAAGCTACACTTTTATTGTTAGAAATATTTACCATGATTAGAACTCCACCAAATTTTGGACAAGGAATTATTGCAGGGATTTTCAAACAAAGCTTTAGTACCTAGGGGGAACAGCCAGCCGCAACTGATCTCCTTATGATCAGTGAGAAAACGGGTGAAAATGTCTTGTCACCAGGATTCTGAGCTTCTGACCATATAAGCTCCGTTCAAGACAGCGCCCATGGAATACGCCTAATCCTTTGATGGGGTGTAGGGGACGGGTGGTATCCTATCGGCCGATTCAAATCGCCTGGCGGCAGGTAGGACAAACAACTTCTCAACTTCCTCTCACCATACTCCAGGTAGGGCAGTTGTTCTGCCAGTTGTGCTACTCGCAAAGTTTCTCCATTGGGTACGATCTCTGTACCTCTCTTCATCTTCAATCGTCCCCATTGTCTCTCCTCTCGTTTCTATTGCTTTTCTGATTCGATCCATCTTTTCCTGGGTCTCCCTCTTGACATTGTCCTTCTCGGTGCCCAGAGGTAATACCTTAGAGGGTACCTTTCTATGACAAACAACTAAAGAACTCCTTTGACTCGGTGGGTCTCGATCTCACACGATTCCGTTCACCTGAAGGGAGCAGAAGTGTCATCGAGCTGAGGACATTCAAAAGATTCTTGTACCAGGAAAAAAAAAGTGTTGCTGTGAAGACAAAGTGATGGAACCATTTTCGCCAACCGTGTAGTCCATGCCTGGAATCATAAGCGATGCGATGGAATGTAGAGTTCAAAGACGATCTCAGTTAGATAAACACTTAAGCCAGACATCGTAAAGTCTGTCAATTAGCTATTTCATTTACTTGTTTACTTGTCTGTCCACGTCTTTACTGATTACACTTTACACCATTTTCATTATCCCGCACTTCTCTACGATCCCCAACAATGACTGTGACTTGCCTCAACAATCCAAACGCATAAGAATGTGACGGCTTCGGCCGCAGTTACGCGGCTCCTGGAGTAGACACCTCACCACCTTCTTCTTTCATTCTCTGCATCGGACCTCGTCATCGATCAAACGACGCCAATCGCAACCATCAATTCCTCCCCATCCATCCAGTTCTCCATTTTATAGATTAGTGTTACAAATGTATACCCCCAGCAATACAAGTTCCTCAACAAAGCACCCCTACTCCCAACAAGATCGTTGCAGTCAAGACAAATATGAATCATCATGACGAGTTCAAGGAGACTCGAACGCGGGATTTCCCAAGGTCATTACAAGGAGGAATAGTGCCATCCTCGTGCCCTCGTAGTTTGAGACCCTAGTTCGATTCCCAAGGGTTTGTGTTGTAACCCCCCACCCACCCACCCAAGTGCAATAACCACTACAAACTTATCAACGACACACCAAGTATGAGAGAGTCCGATCTAAGCGCCTTCGTGTATCGTGACGCATTTGACATTATTCTGTACCCAGATTCAGGCCTCGACCCAGAACTTATGACTTGGAGTGGCTTCCTGCTTATTTGGGGAAGGGGGCTGAACGTAATAAAAATTACTAATATTGTATAACACTTACGGAAACAGTAACACAGCAGTGTTTTGACATGACTGCTGAACCATCAGACACTAACTGACTATGATCATCAGTCATGGCTAACAGTGCATTAGACATCATGCACGGGTCATGCAGTACAAGCACATGCAAGTGGCGCCAAGTTACAAGATAATAAATTAAGGACACATGTTTGCATCAAAGAATATTCTCTAAACCCATTAGTTTGCACAGAACTGCAGAGTAACTTGCAGTTTCAGTGTGACAACCAATGCATACAAGTGACTGAAAAATACAAATATATGAGCTTGAGAGTTTGGGGGAGGGGAGGTTACTGAATTTTTGGGGGGAGAAGCTAACCTGCTCGGAATTGGCAGACGACTTAATCTAGTTGAGTCCGTGAAAGAACTTTATTAACCTGAGTTCAGCTCCCATTACCCCCCTCAAACAAATAAAACCATCCGGTGTCTACAATGTGTCCGTCTACTGAAGGACTCAAAACACTCTATCTCTCCAACTACAGCAATAACAGAGCGTGGGTACCCCTCTCAATTCAGGAAAGACAGACTTACAATAATGTTTAGGAACGAAGGAGGAGGTGCAGTGTTTGTGGAGGGGAGGGAGAGGCCAGGTGGAGGCGATATAGTATAGAGTGAAGGAACGCGGCCGCGGGGGCGATTGGAAAACAACAGGCGCGAGGGGAGGAGAGGGGTGACTATTGTAGAAGGAACAAAGGCGGCAGGGAAGAGACTACTTCGCAATTCGTCAGCGACAACCACTCCTTTGGGGACGATATCGTACCGAAGAGGTGCAATCATGGATGAGGTTAAAAGAAAGATCTTGGTAAAATCACAAGAAGTGAAAAGTTTTTTTTTCAGGAAATTAGTAACCAGTCTAAGAGTGATACATGACTGGTCCGTAGGGGTGTCACTAAATTCCCTAAGATACTTTAGATTATGTAGTAACAATCTCATAGGCTACAGGAAAAGAGAGTGAGAGAATGAGAGATGTACGTACATACATATATATATATATATAATATATATATATATATATATATATATGTATGTATATGCGATAAAAACACTAAGAACGTGAGAAACCACCAGGAAAATAAACTAGCGAAGCAGAGCGCTTTCGTATAATTACATCTTCAGTGCTAATGCAAAGAAGGAATTATAAACGGAAGAAACAAGGTACAGAATATATGACTGAGTGAGACATGGTGAAGAAGGAATTCTTATGTTCTTATGAATGCGAGACCAGCACGCTTCCGATGATGCTACCAGCGTACAGAGGCTGAAGTGGAATGTTCCAAAAAGTCTTCTTGTTGGACGGTTCGAAACCTCAAATTTCTATTAGAGAATTGGTTTATTTATTTGTTTATTTTTATTTTCTATTCATTTATTTACCCCCATTTTAATGGTTTTGCTCTTTTGGTGTTCTTCGGTAGACTTTTTTTTTAGCGGCATTGGCAGACGGGGCCAGGTCTAGTACCCGGGACTTCGGGTCAACTTGTTGAACGCTTAACCGAAGCAACTCAGTCTTCGCACCTTTCGAAGAAAACGGCGCAAATGACTCGTTTTCTTAGCTTAATTCTTCGTCATTTTGGCCTTTCGACCTCCTTGACCTAAGACCCACGGGTGTTCGTCTTTAAGACTGGTGCCTTCTTTCTCGAGGCACCTCTTGATCAGGTCTCGGCAGACCCTTCCGACGTGTTCAGGGAAACGGAGCCTTTTGGACTTGGCGCTGAAGGGGAACTTGTGGCAGATCAGGAAATACAGAAGCTCTCCAAGTTGGTAAACGGACGCTCTTTCATAGTCCTCTGGAGAGAATGGGTCATCTTGGGTGAACTTCCCCATACCGAAGTCCAGAAGTTTGAGCCTCAGACAAGAACGTTCCCCAGCTGGATATCTCCGTGGGCGACGCCAGCTGCGTGGCATTCAGAAACAGCTTTTACCAGCTGTCGGAACACGCTCCTGGCGTCTTCGCTGTCCAGGTTACCGACCTTGGACGTGTAGTCCCAGAGGTCTATTGCGCCTGGGATAAGCTCCATGACCATGTAGAGGGAGCTTCTCTCGAAGAAATGCTCGTCGAGCTGGACGACTTCCTGCGCGTGCTGTACCTTCTGCAGCAGTGCTACTTCCAGGGGCACCCTCTTCTCGGGGTCTGCCCATCGACATACCAAAGCCTTCGGGACTACTTTGATGGCCACCGTGGCTTCGTCTTCGATCGGTTCGGCGAAGAAGACGTGACCGAAGGCGCCCTGGCCGAGCGAACTCTTGAAGACGAACCGATCAGTCATCGAGTGCAATGAAGACCTCACGGTCAAAAAGACGGACGCCGAAGAGAGAAAGGGAATCGGTAAACAGACCGATGAGGACATCTGGGAGTTCGGTGACTTCGAAGAGTCTTCGTATCTCGCCGCTCGCCGATAACCAGCGCTTCTGTTCTTAATGTACGTTTTGCTCGTTACTATTATCGCTCATCGATGTTAGTTCATGCATCAATGTTGGCCGTCAAACGATTGTCTAGAGCACTAATTCTTTATTTTTGAAAAATACAAGACTGATTATTTTAACCAAACCTACCAACGCGTTTACCCAGATATTATAATTTTTCGCATCCGACCTAGTTATGGAACAAAGGGTCTCCTGTCGGCATGCTCCTCCTTTGTAATCCTTTATATATATATGCATATTATATATATATATATATATATATATATATATATATATATATATGTATATATATATATATATATATACATATATATATATGTTTACATTTATCAACCATAATTCACTTTAATTCTAAGCCATCAAAATCGAGAAGCTCGAGGAGGCATACATGCAGAAATTGAAACGTGGCACAGCCAAGGACCTTTGTTAGCACGTGACAATTGACAGTGACTTAACTGATTGCGCCATCTCTCTTGATGGCGTAATCAGTTAAGTCACTATCACTTGTCACGTGCTAGCGGGGGTTCAAGTCCTTTGCTGTACCACGTTTCAATTTCTGCATGTATGCCTCCTCGAGCTTCTCGATGTTGATGGCTTAGAATTAAAGTGAACTGTGGTTGATAAATGTAAATCTGTTCACTGGGACCCATTCAGTGTTGTACATATATATATATATATATATATATATATATATATATATATATATACATATATACATATCATTTAATCAAAAGTGATAGATAATTCAGTTTGTTGTATTTTCTTTAGGATATTCTCCTTATTACGCAAGATAGACTTGTTCTCTCTTGCAAGATGTGAGATGATTTCTCCGTAGGAGGTCATTTGGGCAGCCCAGATGACCTCCTACGGAGAAATCATCTTACATCTTGCAAGAGAGAACAAGTCTATCTTGCGCAATAAGGAGAATATTCTAAAGAAGATACAACACGCTGAATTATCTATTACTTTTGATAAAACATGTTTATGAGAAGACTTCCTGCCCATTTATACCTTTGATATATATATATATATATATATATATATATATATATATATATATATATGTGTGTGTGTGTGTGTGTGTGTGTGTGTGTGTGTGTGTGTGTGTGAGAGAGAGAGAGAGAGAGAGAGAGAGAGAGAGAGAGAGAGAGAGAGAGAGAGAGAGAGAAAGAGAGAGAGAGAGAGAGAGGGGGGGGGGCAGAGGGGAAAAGACACAAATAGAACGAGTTTATTCTTTAACTAGTTTCGCACTATGCATGCTTCTTTTAGAAACACTGGAAAAAGAAGAATACATTAACATCATCCCAAACGACAGCAAGTGGTATAGATACGTGGATGATTGCCTTCTCGTCCTCCACAAAGACACCAACATTAGTGACATCTTATCCCGACTCAACCAAGTACACCCTAAAATTCAGTTGACTGTAGAGCACGAGGTCAACGGATCCCTACCATTCCTGGATACCGTCATCATAAGGGAAAATAATTCTGTAAAATTCAAGGTGTATAGAAAACCCACCCACAAAGATGATTACATACATTATTTTAGTGCTCACGACAAAAAGACCAAGACTGGTGTAGTCATGGGATTTTACCTTCGAGCACTCAGGATATGCAGCCCTGAATTCCTCAATGAAGAATTACAACACATAACCAAGACCTTCGTAAAACTTAGCTTTCCCGCTGGTCTTCTCTCCGCAACATTGAAGAAAGCCAGAGCCATAAGGGAGAGAAATAGTGACAAAAACCAAAACAAGAACAATACAATGTACATAGTAGTCCCCACCTCAGACTTGGCCTGCGCACTCAGTAAAGAACTGAGACATACGGACATCCACATCTCTTGTGACGCAGGTAAGAAAATTAGTGATCTTATCAAACCAAGGATAGAAAATAACAAATCCGAAAGTTTAGTTTATAAAATTCCATGTTCGGGGTGTGACAGTGCATATATAGGAGAAACTTACAGGGGATTAAGCACAAGATTACAAGAGCACAAAGCCGATGTCAAATACCACCGCAACACCAATGCACTCGTGAACCACATAGACGAAGAAGGACATCTACCTAAATGGGATCAAGCGAGTATTCTGCATAATAATCTCAGCAAAAGACAAAGGAAAATCGTAGAAGCTCTGTACATAGCCACCAACAAATGTACGAACAATAGAGTAGGTGATATCAAATTATCGGAGACAATAGCACGGCACGCAGCAAAAGAGTGGAAGAAAACGGGACGAATGATCACCAGAGGCATCCCACGGAGTGTCAGTACGATCAACACACGAGAGTTAGAGCCTCCTTGAACTCAGACCTATCCTAGTTCATTACCCACACATTTTCTGCATTTATTGCCAGTATTTTCTGTTGTGTAATATTCTTTCTGAAGAAGCACCATAGTGCGAAACTAGTTAAAGAATAAACTCTCGTTCTATTTGTGTGTTTTCCCCTCTGCCTCTCTCACAACCTGTCAAGATGTCGTCATATATATATATATATATATATATATATATATATATAGATATATATATATAGATAAAGTTCATACACACATACATATACATATACTGAAGATGTAATATACGAAAGCGCTCTGCTTCATTAGTTTCTTTTTCCAAGTGGTCTACTTTGCATAAGTGAACACATGTATCCGTGTTCTTATTAGCATATACATATATACACACATTTACACATAAGTATATACCAGGGTTGGAGGTCGGCCTTGAGGCCAAACTGTCCTATCTTGGTCTCGACCTCAGTCTGGAAACACGAGGCCACTTAATAAATATTTCCTAAAATATATACATATCCATATGTTCGTGTTTCTCTTTGATCCAGGGAATCCTCCAATTAGATATGAAATGTGTTAATTGCCTTTGAAAACAGGGGAAGCTGGGGGGAGGGGGTAGAGATGGACCTGCAGATGACACACATGCCCCCAGGAAGCGCACAAATATACACAAAATTAGATATTCATTATTCAATTAAGACTTGAAATCGTACCAACGTTGAGCAGTCAACTCAATTGAAATGGTACAAAGTGTTTTGTTTTTATCATATAACAATATTCACTGCACAGGGAATAGTGTTAAATTCAGTCTTTAGGAAATCAAATCCTTCTATTCCTCCCATCCAACCATCCAAGCAGTATGAAACTATCTATCTTCTGACCTGTGTTCCTCAGGATATTTGTGCAGTACCGAGTATATTGATGAAGAAATAAAAAGTACTTATGAAACCGCTTCTAAGTTATGACATCCTAGATTACCTTGT
>NC_134806.1:3911259-3913759 GCF_046742065.1 Oratosquilla oratoria | reverse complement strand
TACTGATAAGAGGGCTTGAAGAAGAGGGGAGACGAGGGCGAAGATGAAGTGGGGAGATGGGAGAGTCTGATAAGGAAGGGCGCCGTAAGTTAAGTAAATCTAGAGAGGACAGACAACAAAGGAAAGAATAAAAGAAATATTCTGCACGAGGGGATGAGTGCGTATAAGAGGAGACAGACATGAGGGGAAATTTTTAATTAACCAATTAACTGCAGCATCTAGAAAGATGGCAACACCTTCCGGCCGGGCCCATCCAGCTCTTGTTCGAGATCCAGTGCTCGGTACGGGAACCGAATCCCAGCCCACATGGCATCAAAGGAAACGACCGTTGTAGGGCTTGTTTCTGGAAATCAGGAAACTCTTGCCTGTCAAAGGCCAAGCACCTCTGGGACTGAAAGAGAGAGGGAGAGGGAGAGGGAGAGGGAGAGGGAGAGGGAGAGGGAGAAGTGTGAAGGATGGGGCGCGCGAAGAAGAGAGGGAAGGAGATTGAGATGTGGGCAAGTGGTGGGAAGCTAGAGAGGAGGTACCAACGAGTTGGTTGTGGTGCAGGGGAAGAGAGGGAAGGGGAGGGGAGGGAAAATGGGGAAAAGAGGGGAGGCGAGAGGAAGGGAAGGTAAGCGAGGGGAGGGGAGGCGAATAATGGAGAGGAGGGAAAGGGAAGGGAAGGGAGGGGAGGAAAGGTGAAAGGGAAGGGAAAGGAGGGAAGGGGAGGGGAGGAGAGTGGAAGGGAGGCGAAGAGAAGGAAGACGAAGGGAGAGGAGGCAAGGGGAGGGGAGGAGAAGGGAGGAGAGGCGAGAGGAGGGTAGACGAATGGAGAGGAAGGAAGAGGAGAAAAGAGAAAAGAGGAGGGGACCAGAGATAGTTGGAGGTAAAAGGGTGGAGGAAGGAGAAAATAAGAGGAAGTATATGTGAACAAAAGAAAGAATATACAGAGAAAGAGAAGCAACGAGGAAGATACAGGAAAAGAAAGTAGCAGAGAAGAGAAAATTATGGGGGGGGGAGAGACAGAAAGAGAACTAGAGAGAGAGAGAGAGAGAGAGAATTAAAAGAAGAGAGATGTCTTGATACGAGGCATAAGAAGATAAAGGTGAGGGAGAGGAGGAGGAGGAGGTGGAATACTAGAGGAGAAGAAGGAGGAGGAAAAGGAGAAGGGATACGAAGAGGACTAGGAGGAGAAAGAAGAGAGGAGAAAGTGGAAGAAGAGGAAGAAAAGGAGGGAGAGGAAGAGGAGGAGGAGGAAAAGAAAGAGGAAGGAGGAAGACAAGAAGAGGAAGAGGAAAATGAAGAGGAGAAAGAAGTAGAGGAGGAGGAGAAAGAGGAGGATTAGGAGGAGGAGGAGAAAGAAGAGAAGAGAGAATGGAAGAGGAGGAGTAGAGGAGGAGGAAAAGGAGGAGGAGAAAGAAGAGAAGAGAGAATGGAAGAGGAGGAGGAGCAGAGGAGGAGGAGGAAAAAGAGAGAGGAGGGGAGGAGGAAAAGAAAGAAGTAGTAGGAAGACAGAAGGAGAGGAGGAGGAGGAAATGAGGAAGAGGAGGACGAGAGGAAAAATTGGAGGAGGAGGAGAAGTAGAACAATAGGAGAAAGGAGAAGAAAAGAATGAAGAGAAGCAGGAAGAGGAGGAAGAAGAATAGTAAGAAGATGAGGAAAAGAAGGAAGTGAAGGAGGAGGAGAAGAAAAGGGGGAGGTGGTGGAAGACGAGGAAGAGGAGGAAGAGGAGGAGATAGTTATGCGAAGGAAAAGGGAATTCTTCAATCTTAACTCAAGATTCAAGAAAGTTTGTGGTATTTGAGAAAATGACCTCTCGGGAGGACGGGAGAAGATCATACTCGATATGAAGAGAAAAAAAGAGGACGGGAGGAAGAGGAGGAGGAAGATAAAGCAAAAAGTGAGGGAAAGGAGGAGGAAGAGACGCAGGAGAAAGAGGAAAAGGAAAAGAAGGGAGTAGGAGTAGAAGAGGAGAACCATTTGGAAATTAGAAAAGATTATCAGAAACTTATAAATTATGTATATTCATATATATATATATATATATATATATATATATATATATATATATATATAAGTATATATATATACATATATATATACATATATGTATATATGTGTGTATATATATATATATATATATATATATATATATATATATATATATATATATATTAATTAAAGATTAATAAGAACCTTAGAGCAGAAAATAAAAAAGCTTTATAATGTTGAACAATTGAAGATGGAATAAAAATTGACTGAATACCGAGTGAATATACAAAATAGATTTGCTGCAATTGAGGAGACAGAGGAGGGGGACAAGACCAATGTTGACAATGAATGGAGAAAAATTGAAGAAGTGGTTAAGGGAGCAGCAGAGCAAATAATTGGATTTAAAGAAAGACAAAACAGAAATACGTTCTTTGATAATGAATGTAAAAAAATAGTTGAAGAAAGAAAACTAGCGAAAGCCAAATGGTTGATGAATACGACTGATGGAGAACTAACAAGAATATTG